>NW_009708421.1:100576-149415 GCF_000703405.1 Apaloderma vittatum | reverse complement strand
CCCCGCGTCCCTGTCCTGCCGAGCCCGCTGCCGCGCCAGAGGTCATGGGCCCCCAACATCTGTAAAAACCCCAGGGGATTTCTCGTGAGAACTGTGCAAAATGAACTCGCTTCAGTTTTATTTGCGACACTCGAGGGCCCTCAGCGCTTTGCAAGATTGTCCATGTAACATTTCTGCATAGTGACTCATGTTTGGACTTGTTTCAAGTCAATAAATCCTCTAATTCTAGAATAAGACCCCCAACGCAAGCCCAAAACACACTCATCTTATTACTTATTCTTGTTTTAGAGGGCCCATGAACAATATAAATTTTGCATCAGAATTAGAAAAAACAGAGTCTGATGGATCAAAGTGGTGAAGGAACTGGGAGCTGTTGCTTCATGACTGCTGTGATGCTACCCACATTCAGAGAAAGGTTCACTAGGAGGAAATGCTGGCATCACCTGGATCCAAGCTGAGATGAGCAGTGTCATTTCAGGTTTCCTGGTGAAAATAATTTTTTTTTTAAAAAAAGGGAAAAATCAGACTCTTCTGTTGGAATCTACTGATGTGGAAACTGCATTTTCCATTAATAAAAAGTTGAAAATTCCTGGTATTTGCTTTGAAGCTCCAGCTCTGAGAGGAATGACCAGGTTATTTAATATTTTCATTGCCTTCCCATCTCAGCCTATAATACTGCCTTAAAGAACATTAGACTTTGCAACAGGAGCACTTTAGAGACACCATCAGCGATAACTTGCATAAACAATTTGCATTACTTTCAAGGTTCAGTGCTGATTTATTTGTACACTTCCAGCCTCCTAAGACAGAGCTGTGAAGATTTGGCCTCTGCTTCCACTAGTTTTGATGCTTCTAAAGTTGAGCTTAAAAATATCTGTGACCAAAAGAACAACTGACTTTTTTCACAGAGAAGTAGCCAGTACTCAGAGCCGAATGCACTAGTAAACCTAAAGGTCGTAATCACCACCAGTCACGCTGGGATCTATAAATTATGTCATGCACATGTGGCATTTCTTGACTTGTAGTGGTACACTGATATCCTAAAGACGATCAGCGCACCACATGCTACACACTAATGTCAGTCATTCCCTGCCAAAGGGCACTGATAGTCTAAACAGATAATTTCAGTTTTACTCAGAGAAGTGCAGCCCAGAGGGATTGCTTGCTTTCACAAGCTTCTGCTGGGAGTGTTTCAGAGATGTGAAGCATGGAGAGTTGCCTCTCCCACTTGCCTTGGGCTAACTTGGTCAGTCTGATGGCTGAAGTGACACTGGTCGCTGCCACTGGAACCCTGACGGTCTGCAAGGCAAGGAGAGTGGGAGAGCATAACTTGAATACCTTGTGCCAGATGCTCTATTTGCTTCCAGTCTTCCCTCCCATGATACAGGTGGATCAGTGGAAAGGTCCTGCCAGACCCCAGAGGAGGTGGAGGTGTTTTCCAGGTCATTCCTCTGTCTGGGCTTGATAGAAGGATCACACACCTGTGATATTTGGTGTGAGTCAAACAAGTATCTCAGTGTCTGCACGGAGACTGAGGCTGTGTCCTCTCCTGTGTGAGCTCAGGGTAGGTTTCTTCCATGGCCAGTGCAGTGCTGTGGTCACCAGATACTGTTCTGTGGAGAAATGGAAAAAGCCACTGTTGTTGATTGAGCAGTAAATGTTGAACAGGAACTGGAGGTAGATGGCCAGGAGATCTGGATAAAGTTCTGCATTAAAAACATGACAGACTTTATAGAATGTCACTGAATGAGAGCACAAGAGTACTGGCTGTACAGAATGCTACCTAGAATAATACGTCCAATAGTTTGGGATTTTTTAATAATTGCAACAATAATGCTAAAGAAAAACCTCTTCAAACACAAAATCATTTCTGTTGTTACAGAATTTTTTGAGTGCCAAATGCATGCTGAGTAAATCTTTAGAAGAACAAGAAAAGTTTGTTCTTTGTATATGTAGATTGTGTCAGGGTATTGTTTGATTCTGTTTTTGATAGGGGTCATGTTTCTGAGCTTAGCTGGATAGTTTGTTTGTTCCTATTCATTAAAAGGGACCCTGCAGCTATTTGGGGAGGGAGTGTGGTATTACATTATTATTGCTCCAAAAAGTATGGACAAAAATGTATTGTAAAAATTCCAAGGTTTCTTGTAGGAGTTCTAAGTAATAAATACTCTCAGTCTGCTGGAGTGTAGTTAATTTTCTAATACTGTGTTGGGCTAATTAGACGGATCCTTAAGGTACAGAGTTAAAATACACAGATAATTCTGGATATAATGTATTGGTACAGCAGTATTGTGCAAAGGATAAGGAGAACAACGACTTCCAGAATCAGTCTTCACTTTGGTCACTCTGTCCCTTAGCCCTTGCCACACCATTGGAAATAACAGTGCTTGTGATGCTACAGGATCCTGTTTCCCTGCTGCAAGATAAAAGTACATTGGTGCTGAAAAAAGTTATTCATACCCTAGGGCAGGAGACAAAGGCCCTTGGATGAGATGAGCATTGCAGAGATGCAAAACTTCTTGTGAGATGTTCATTTAACTTGTTCTAGTTTGCATCAGGGCTGGGGGTGGAAGGCACCTTGCAGGATTGTGATTGATGGGCTTTATTTCTTCTACAAAAAAAAGAAAAGTGAAATGGTCTTCTTTCTCTCTTTCTTAAGCTATGCAGTTTGCCTACAGAGGGACATTAAATGCAATAACTTGTATTTGGTCAGAAAAAACACTAGGCAGCCTCTTCCAGAATAAAGTGCTTGTGCTCTTCACTCCTTGTGCACCTCCAGAGCAGAGCCTAAGGATTTTTTTTTTTCGT
This sequence comes from Apaloderma vittatum, assembly GCF_000703405.1. Classification (NCBI taxonomy): domain Eukaryota; kingdom Metazoa; phylum Chordata; class Aves; order Trogoniformes; family Trogonidae; genus Apaloderma; species Apaloderma vittatum. The sequence continues at coordinate 146,607 of NW_009708421.1, read as the reverse complement.
GGAAGAAACAGTCGTCATCAGGAAAATATTCCAAGAGAGACAGTTTATGCTGGAGTTGCTAATCCATAGCAAATTCTTCTTGCCCACCTTCTGGTCCAAGCCACACTTCTTGCAGGGAGGCAATATTTCACTTCCGCTGAGAAGTTCATAGAATCATGGAATCATAGAACAATTCAGGTTGGAAAAGCCCCTTGGGATCATCGAGTCCAACCATTAACCCTACACTACACGTTCACCCCTAAACCACATCACCCAACACCACATCTAAGCGACACTTGAACACATCCAGCGATGGCGACTCAACCGCCTCCCTAGGCAGTCTGTTCCAGGGTCTGACCACTCTTTCTGTGAAGAATTTCTTCCTAATAAACCTGCCCTGTTGCAACTTGCAACCATTCCCCTGGTTCTGTCCCTAATTCCCTGTGAGAAGAGACCAGCCCCAACCTCTCTACAATGTCCTTTCAAGTAATTGTAGAGCATGATGAGATCCCCCCTCAGCCTCCTCTTCGTCAAACTGAACAGACCCAGCTCCCCCAATCGCTCCTCACAAGGTCTGTTCTCCAGGCCCTTCCCCAGCTTTGTTCCACTCCACCTAGCCCGTAGTTGGCCTTTCAGGACCTGTGGAGCTTTGCTGCTATTGTCACTGGCCACAGTGCTTTTCTAGCGGTGGCCTTAGGTCCCTAACTAATCGGAGTGGGCAGCTTCCAAGCTCTCTTTATTTGGCTTTGTCTGCCTTCGCTGTTATCTAGCTCTTTAGCCATTCACAGGATTATCCCAAACTGCCAAAGGCACATTTCCCCTGCACAGACTTAACTTTTCCATGAAGAAAGTCACAAGAGATTTCAGCTTTGCTGTAATGCAGAGTAATGACAGCATAATAGTATCTAACCTCCTACAAAGTGCTCAGAAAACAGGGATGTTGGCTGAGATTATTCAGTACTGTGAACTGCATTCCACTAGGCAGATAAAAACAACTACTTAAGAGCTCTGAATTGATCAGAATATTCATGCCTCTAATTAGAGAAATCTTTATAACCCACTCTTTTTTACTGTGTTCCAGAGTCACTATGAAAAAAGTTATGAAGAGACCACAGAGTCTGTTCCTCTTAGGTACCTGCATTATTAGTTGTGCAGCCCAACGGCGTTGGCAGTACCAAATGTCTATACAGCAGATCAGAGTAGTGTTTCATCAACACACTCACTGCTTGGAACTTCGTATACGAGCATAACAATATCTCACTAGCACAATATCAGCATGAACTGAGTCAAATAAATCCTTTCTACTGAGTAATGTCTGTGTTTCAGGTAGATAAATCTTGGCTTTAATGTAATTTGGAATTTTTAATTAAAACCTTGTGCCTTCCAAGGGTTCATTAATTTGTTCCTCTCATAGTTCTGACCCACAGGACTGATTCTCCACTCTTCTGCACTCCATGTAACTATTAGCCTTGCCTGCAGTGTAAACACCTGCCTCCTGGTGTTGTGTCATTCTGAAGCGAAGGACACTCAAGCTTGCAAAGACGGAATAATGCTTGTGGCAATTTTCAAATAAAATTGGAAAAAAGACCATATGTTCAAAACTGTGAAACCTCTTTTTGCAATCTTTCATTTTCAAGGTTTTCCTTCATATTTTGAAATCTCAACATTTCTCTGGTTTTAGTTTTGCTTCTCTTCATTGATTTTTGTCCCTAAACACAAAGGAAGAGTGAGTGTCAGGTATTTTGTCATTCCTTTCTTTTTTCTATGCCACTCTGCACATTTCAAAGCAGTTCCAACATTGTACAATGGCAAAAGACAAAATAAACTTTTGTCACTTCGTAAACTCGGAAGTTGAACAGCAAAAAAAGAGAAACGTGAATGTGAGAGAATTTAAAGCAAACCTGAAACTGTTCAAAAAGCAAAACAAAAAAAATTCCACTGTTGCTGTTTATTGTTAGCAGAATCCTGTCTTCTTTTTCTTTTCCTCTTGTATCCACAGTAAAAACAGACTTCACCACAGATTAAAACCTCAACCCTGCAGTCTGATGCCTTTTAGTGCCCTCCAGTCCTTAGATAAGATTTTAATACTGGATATGTAGCTAGCATATTATGAATTATCATTATTACCATTATCATAACTCATGTTTCATTAGTGAGCAATGCTCAACATTCCTTTGGAAAGCCATTGACAGCACAATGTTTGTAACTTCAAAGGACCATATTTGTAATTTCAAGGATCATATTTCCCTTTGACAGTGTATGAGCAAACTGCCCCAAAGTCATCAGTCTGACCAATGGTAAAAGCCACTCAGTTTTCCACTGAGTCTGGATATTTTGACAAATATCTTCCACTTATACTGTTGGAAAAATAGCTCTTTACTGCCCATGACCAACTGTGAAAATCAGCATCTACCATGAAGCCAATTAACCGCTGACATAACCTCTCTCTCAAAGTTTTACTGCAAGACCAGATGCTCTTCTGAAATCACGGCTTAAGTTAGCACATGCTGGAGAAAGCACTTGGTGAAATGCTTGTGCAGTGCAGGTGGACTTGCTAATTGTGTCCCTTCCATCCTTAAACACCAAGAGAAGGAGGCAGTGGCCTTCTGAGCTCCCATCAGGAGGAGGGCAGGATCTGAGCCGTTGGTTTATGCATTCTGACCAAAGAGCACGCTGTCCCTGTATTTAAGAATGAGGTCCGTAACAGAGTTATGTCCTATGTGAAAGCAAAAGATAGAAATAAAAAATTCTGGTAACAGAACAGACTTTAAACCGGAAGGCTAGTTATAAACAAGCAAATTTATATATAAATATGTATATTCATCTATCTCTAAAAAAATGTGAAAAATGCACCTGCCCTTGGCATTGTCGATTCCAGTTCATCGTGTGTCTAAAATTATGTCTCCTGTCAAGAGGATTTCCTGTCCATTGCAGAAGTGAAATCCTCCTTGCTATTCTGTTGAAAAGAATCAGAGCTGCATTTCAAAAGGCGAGAAGAAAAGACAGATCATTTCTTAGATCAATCTGACCTTGCAACCCACGTAGTTTTTGCAGTTCTTACCTTCCTGGTTGCATCTTTTGTTGTTGCTGTTTCTGTTAGGAGAGGAACAGACAGGCTAGTCAGAAACACACGTAGCACTGCAGTGGCAAATTTGTGCACTCAAAGGGTAAGTGATTTTGTCTTGATTTTCTTTCCTTTCTATATGTTTGTGAATACCAGAGTTAAGCGATGAATAATACAGGAAATGCCTGGGCACAAGCAAATCAACAGCTTTGCCATCTCCAACCCACCACAGTTTGTCTTTGGTAGATGTGGGCTGCAGAAATCAATGTGCTGAAAACAAGCACAAAGGTTTCCATCAGGGAGTGGAGAACTATTTCTCTATTCTTTGGATATTTTTTGTCCTCTCCTGGCTTTTCCCTGGACATGACTCTCTATGGCTTGTCTCTCAGTTTCTTTCTCTCCTTCTGATTTTTTTTCCTGCCCTTGTATCTCACTCATACCAGTTCTCTTCTGGCCCTTCTTCATTTTTCAGCATCGTTGGTTAGAGCGTGGTGCTAATAACACCAAGGCCGCAGGTTTGATCCCTGTTCGGTCCCCGTGTGTTGCCTGATCTAGTTGAGAGGCGTCCCTGCCCGTGACAGGGAGGTTGGATTAAATGACCTCTGAGGTCCCTTCCAGCCTAGGCCAGTCTGTGATTCTGTGATTCTTGTTGGACACAACCCTATTGTAGTGCGAAAGACTGTATTCCTAGCCCTGTGAAAATACCCCAATATGACATGATGAAGCACCAGAAGTATCCCCTATGGCATACTCTGTGAAGAAGTGGGTCCATATTTGTATTTTAAGTTAGCTCTGCTTTGAGGAGAAGGCTGGGCTAAAGGACCCTTCAAACCTAAATTATTTTGATTTACTGAGGGACTTCCATGGATCAATAAATCTCACTGTGTAAGGTCTCTATACACTGAATTCTTGTGATAAGCGTCTGTTTCAATCACCATTTGCACTGAACAGTCCACACCGTTCCTTCTCTCCCAAATGTCAACGAAAAATCTCCCAAAATATCACAGTCCTAGTGAAGTAAGGAGAATAAGATCAGACATTTCGATCTGTTCAGATGTTTGGCTGAGGACCCATGGGGTTGATATTGCGGAATTGCCCACATCCTTCTGAAAAACGGTGAGCAATAGACGTAGGAATACACATCGTTGATTCTGTTGTCTCTGCCTGTTGTACATTCTATGTCTATTTCTTGCACTTAATGACATTGCCACCCAGTTCTCTTCCACGGACATCCGAAATAGGGGATATCAATCTTACCTCCATCTCTTCATGAGCTCTGGTTTCCATGCGGTAGAGGCAAGGGTCAACATGGTGTGGGGGACATCGACTTTGAAGGGGGCACAATATGAGGTGCATCTCTTGCCTTGCCTTTTGCTGGTAGCTAACTGCTGCCAAATCAGCTCCCTTCTTGTTCCTTTTGGACCTTATCTGAGATGTTTAGCTTCCCCTGTGCTCTGTAGGCAATCTGTATTTCTGGAGGATCCTGAAGTTTTCCTGGGGGCCAGGCAGCTAAAGTAAGACTTTGCAAGATCTAACAGAAGTGACAGCATCTAGCTCTAGATGTCAGTGGGACTGGGCTGTGCGAAACAGCTGTGGGCTCAGAAACCAGAACTACCGGTTATGTTTGAGTATGTCACCTGCTCTAATACTAAATTTTTGATTAATTTGCCTTATTTCTGGCAAAACCCTATTCATTTTGCCTATGGCTAAAACGTGTGAATTGGTGTTTTTTGCCAATTCACAGATTTCCGAGATACCCAAATTCTCCTATTTACCTTGCTCTGTAATTCACGTCATGCTGTTCTCTGCATGGGATGCAAAGATTTTGATCCATGCCACATGCTGCACATCTTCCCAATGAAGCAAAAAGCCTCCCTTGCTGGCTGGTACCCTGCTGACATCCCATTTCTGCTAATTAGGACCCTGAGTAGTTAGTACAAAATACAAATGTGGCAGGTTTCCAAGCTGCAAAAAGAAGGGAAACTGGGGAAAAAAATCATTGGACAGCTAAGGGAATATGTAAATGTATTTAAAATAGATGATTCTAACCGCAGTGAACAGATGATTTTTATTTTTTTTTATTCCAACTGGATGGCTTTAATCAAAAATGATAGTTCATACATCTGCTCTTTGAAGATAAGCCTGCAGTTACACAAAACACTTAAAGAAAGAAGCTGTGGTGTGCTGATGAGACCTCAAAAATTCTAACCCATGACTAGGAAGATTATAGTCTGGTTACTTCAGCAAGTTGCTAATTCTGAAATATTAGACTGAGTTATTTGTCCTGTCTGAGGCATGAAAGGGATGCCTGTAGATTGTGCTGAAGCAATTAAGACATTTTAGAAATCATTAGTGAACATTCTTGATTGAACAGGCATTTCCCCTCCAGTCTCTTCCTGACTTTTCTACAATTGTTTGAACTAGAAAGGCAGCTCTCCAGCATCCTGGCATTTATTTTATAATGCAAGGTAAAGATTACAAAATAAAGCAAGTCTGCTTCTTGGGAGAAAGCTCAATTTTAAGTTGGAATCAGGGACTCCACCTTCACAAACACCGTGGAATTGAATGGAAAACTGTTGGCATGATCTCAGGAAAAGGTTTTCAGAGCACAAAGGGGGAGAATGTCAAAGAGAAAGAATATTTGTATTCCTTATGCTGCCTATGAGTAAACATAGTATCTACTCACAATACCCAACAGTACTAGTAAGTACAGTATTTGTAATTGTATGTATTGTATTCCTTCATCAAGCCTAAGAAAATTAAAACTCCTCAATATTGAGAAGCTTTTACAAGTAGGAGTCTGCAGAAGTGTCATGGCCTACAAAGCTTTCCCTGTCTTCAGTACAGGCTACGTGGGCATGCTTTATCTTTATTTGGGAGGTCAAGGCCAAGTTTTCTGCTGCTGGTATCGTCTCTCAATAACAGGATGAGAATCACTGCTATACTGAACCCCTGTATTCCAGCATTTTATGTTTGGAAACACGGAGTGCAGTGACCATCCAGTTCTGGACTCAAACTTCCAACTAAGCCAGTTGTCTGACATCTGGGAAGATGAAGATCTAGCCAAGGCAGGGGAAGAGAAAGCAGAGATAAGGAAGCTGTCAATATCCATTCGAAAAACATATTAAAATTCTACAAAGCATTTCTGTTTGGACTTTTTCTATTACTTCTTTTACAGACCATTCTGCTACGAACTTTCCAGACGGTTTAATATAGGGTCTCTACAGCAAGTAGCATTCATCTGCCCTGGGCTGAGATTTTTTGTTGGCTTCCTACAGCTGCATTGACAAGCTTTGAAGAGCTTCACAGAACCACTGTAAAATGGATAAAATTCTGTGAATATTACATGGTCCTGGCAAAAATATCTTTATTGCTAAAGTCTTACAAATTCTGTTGCTGACGAGTGAGCAGAGAAAGCAACAGTGTTTAGCATGAGGTGAGCCTGCACAGCACCTCAGAGAATTGTTTGCCCTGGTGCAGTGTGGCTTTCTGCTCTTCCACGTGTTTTTTCTGCAAAATAAAACTGCAGTCATGAAGCAGACAGTTCACCACTTTCAGTTACAGAACGCTATTCGAAGCAGCTCCTCTGCTGAACAATGACACTGCAATTCAAATTATTGCATTATTACTCGATGCCTGAGCTAACAGTTTCGTTTAAGACCATGTGGAGCAGTCCCTAGAGGGCAGCCTACCTGAAAGTTTCTATGAAATTACTCTGCTGCCAGGACTCAGTGACCTATTCTTCATTGTCTTCGTCAGAGAAGGCTGCTTGTGTCTGCAAAGCCATGCAACTACTTCCTTGAAAGAAAATGTCTGTTTGCCACATGATTTCATCCAGCTATTTAGTAGCTTTGATTCTCTAGATTTGGACATTTGCTTTTCTCTTTTTTAAAGCTTTTTTAAGAACTGGATCCAATTCAATCACGTAGGAACTTGCCTGAACTTTTGCCCAAAGACTGTTCTGTCTGCCAGAGAGCAGATGCTGAGTAAATTCACAGCCCAAAGCCCTGCAACATTGGTGGGAAAAGCTCAGCCTGAGCCCAGCGTGTCTGGAGAAAACTCTGCAAGAGCAGGTACAAAGAAATGAATGATTTTTACTCACAGCCACGTGCTCCAGAGAAAGGTCTCTCTTCCTTTCAGACTCCAACACCCCTAACTCATCAGTTGCCAGCCAGAAGATGTGACATTTGTGACAGTGGCTTGAGATCAGACAACTCCAGCTTCAGGGACTGGTCCTTTTTGAGGTTTCTGTAGGAAAAATTCAGTCCCGCCATCCTGGGCAGTGAAATACAGGTCATTAGTTATCCTAGATGTTGTCTGTAAAGTTGAGATTTTAGAATTCCCTTTTATTTTGTAAACATAATTGTTTGTTGCTTCAAATTATTTCTCATATATACTGGTTCTAGAACTAATTGATTAGGGACCCACCAGGAAATATTACGAATACAGGAGTCCCATGAAAATTTTACATTATCCAGACTCTGGAGACTCGTGGAAGTGTTTCCTAATTTGATTGTGGTCATATTGCACTGCAGCTTTTGCAAGTAATTCTGAGGATATAATGGACTTGTGTATATCTACATACTTCTTCTAAAAACGTGGGGATCTCTTACTGATGATTATTAAAATATTCCTTATTTGTATTAAAATTAGTGGGGATTTTCCTGTCATTGTGGCTAGGTATAGGGTTGGCCTATTGCTGCTGTTCCCTGAAAATATTCCTTGGGATTGTGTGATTATATAAAGCAATTCAGGAAGTTATATAACATTTTCTTTCACTTATCAGTCATAAAGCTGCTAATTACTCCTATGACTTGACAACTATTCCAATTCCTGAAAGTATCATCACGCATATTTATGGAAACATGTGTACCATACTACCATTCTTCCAGCTGAAAGGGAACAACCAGCATCATGTTTGGTTAATTCAGCCGACCTATTCTCAGTTGTATGTTGAATCTCATTTTAATTTAGGTTCTAGCATTCGGCCGTATCACGGCAACTAATAAATATGCAGATGCTGGGACTAGAGCAGTCTTTGTGCTGCTGTAAATGATCATTTAGCTTCATGTTTTCCTGTTTATTTTTATATATTGCTGTGCCACCAACACGAAGGAATCTACTAATTTCATTCATTTTTGCAGGACAGTGTTGCTGCTGGTTTAATGTCCATTGGCAGTGAAACCTCCTCATAAGTGACAACCTCATTTCAGGTCACCAGGAACACCATGTCAATTGTAGACCAAAAAGAATATACCCCAAAATAGAAAATGTACTGTCAGGGGACTTCTGAGGAGTTGAATAGAGATGCGGATCTCTTTGCTCCATGTAAAATTAATCATTATATTTCTGCTGCTAACTGGTTTTTCTATTCGAGCCACATAGGGATTCTTAAATGACCTAATATTGAATCTGGTGAATTATAGGCTGGGAGACCACAGTGTTTATTATGCGCTAACAGAGGATGGAATGATCTAGTCCTTGCAGGGGTTTTTTTTCTGCCCTGCATTGGAGTCTGTTTACCTCTGGTACCACCTCATTAATCATTCCCAGAATTTACCTTTCCATAAATACTTGGAAAGGATTTTTAATTATTTTTTCTGTACCAGCTGTATTTCCACTTGTGTGATAAGGGCAAAACAGAAACAAAGCCATGCAGTCGCTTGTTCCTTCATACCAGGTAGAATCCTGGGTCTGAGATTAATCTCAAATTCAGTGTTGCACCTCTATTAAAACCATGCATTTAAGTATATCCCCAAATTTTGCATATGCTTACATGCTTTTGGCTTCTGTAGGCCTAGGGGGAAAGCATTTGCTAAACAGCATTTGCTTAACTCAATAGAAAATGTACTTAAGCACGTGCTTAATTCATTTGCTTAAATGGAGCCATGGTGCTTGAAGCTAATAGAAGCAATTTTAATAACTTAAACTCCACTTTTAAGTTTAATACATTGCACTCACACTTAAAATTGATCTACTTGGAAATAGCAGTATTGGAGTGTAAAAATCAAAGTCTTGGGCATGCTATATTTTGATATTAGTGTGGACACTGCACTAGCTCTGGTCTTTTCAGGCCAACTTTTCTTCTCTGTAAAGAGTTTGATGAGCCTTAGCTCATTATTGTTTTTAACTGCTTTGAAGATATTTCTTACACTGTTACTAATGCAATTAAACTTAGTTTAGTAATAAAAGTCTATTTACTGCAAGAGAAATTCTGATAGCAAAGAAGTTTATATCATACTTTTAATTTAAACATTTGCTTTTGTGATTCTTTGCACAGTACAGGGGTTTCTTTAGCTGGGATGCCACAAAAAGACACAGTGCTGTTTGTGATTTTCCAGTTGCTTAGCCTCATTTTGTTGTACAGAGTTTTACCAGCTGCTGTTCCTTGAATACTGTATTGTCAGGTCACCAGTTCATTAATTAAAATTGCACATGTAGCCATTTGTAATTTTCTGCTAGTTGCTCCTGGCCGTGCTCGTGCTCAGGGGCACCTATGTGACACAGTGGGAAGAGAGCTCTCAGGATACAGTTCTGTCTCCATGGATTTCTGAACATTTTACAAACACATGAGCTGGTCATGCTTCTCTTTTTCTGCACAGATTTTCAAGACATCTTGTAAGTCCTTCAGTAAAGCTATAATATATATATATATTTGCTGTAAAAACATAGTTTTTCTCTTTTTAATCAAATTCTAAATTATGGAAAATAGAAACATTTGCAACTGTCATTTCCCTGATTGTTTTTAAATACAAATCCAAGGGACAGGTTTTCCCAAAAAACAATGTGGAAAAGCAATATTCTGTCCAAAGACATTCTGGATGCAAGAAGATTGACCAGCTATTATTGCTGCACAGTGATGTTTTGTGATAGGTAGTAGTGTCCACTTTATAAATGACAGAGACAAGTACAATTTACAATTTTAAATATGAATGCTAAAATTTTAGAAAGTAGTAGGCAGTAGTAGCCTTTTGTCAACAATATTGAGGCAACTGCTCAGATTCCTATTCAGAGTTAATTGAAACATCAATTATGTGGTCCATGATTACTGCATATACCTGGATATTTACTACTAACTTAAGCATTTTAATTTGCAGATCTTGCTCTTTGTGTCCTTGTTTTGTCATGCTGATGTGTCCTGAGGATATCCGATTTCTGTGTTCATAGCTCTTCTTTGGGAGGTTTGATTCTCTCTCATGAGATAGTTGCTACTGCAGAATGCAGCACAGTAAATTAATTTTGTTTTGCTTAAATTAGATGCTCCGTTCCGGTGCGATTCAAGGTGAAATCCTTGTGAGATACTGAGCACCCTGAACATCTGCTGAAAGTAGTAGAAATTGAAGTTAATTAGTGGTACTCAGAAGCTTTTAACAACTTTCAGGATTTCTGTAGAAAAGAATTTCGGTAGAAGAGAAATGTCTGTAGACAAGATCTGCTTCATATGGAAAACTCCTGAGTTCTTTGGAAACAGAGAGCTTAGACTAATTTTTGCGCTCCAGTGGGCAGTTTCCCAGAGCTGCTACAGTCCAAGCTGCTGTGCAAGGGTATTTATCAGTCCCACAACACGGTGCGTGCTCTCCTGAGCATATGTTTTCACCTCAGTGTTTGAAATCAGTATGGTGTAGGAATGGCAAACCTTCCTGAGCTTTTTGATGGCCTCTCTCTCATTCCACTGTTGCAGCAATGCAATTTATAAATAATTCCAAATAATGAAGGAGATAGGCAGGCACGAGAACTTGTAGCAAAACAGAGACCTTCTAACCAGATGGAGCCTAGAGCTGTAATGCCAGAAATTTATCTCTCGCCCAGACCTTGACATCGGTGCTCTGAAGCCCTTTCTTCTAAGTTCAATCGATCTTCACTCCTCGTGAGTCAAAACAGAGAGAAACTGTCATGGATTTGTCCCATTATCTTTTCAGACCATTCCTCAAGGAGAAGATTTTGGATGATATGCATCTGACCCCCTGGAAAGTTTTGTAGCCGTTTTGTCTAAATAAGTAAGTAGCACATGTGTGTTATAAAGAGCAACCAAATGGCACTGGATTGCTCTGCCACTGGTTATTCTGCATCCCTGCCTTCTGTAAGCAGAGGCCTTTATCCTCTGTGGTTGTCTGTTCTGCTACTTTCATTATAAGGAACTATTCCAAAGATTGCCATTGAGCTATGTGCATAGTTCAGTATTCATTGCCATGTGTTTCTAATTACGTTGGTATGAGCTCTTGCAGATATGTCCATATAATAATCAATAACTGTCTTTGCCACCCACCTACCACATGCACGTACGCTTAATATTAGAATCACTCACAGAAGTAATGACTCTCTATGAGATACGGAAAAGAAAATAAAAGAAAGAGTATCTGCATACTGTAAAGTACTCTCTTTCTTGCCATAAGCTGATATTGATTCACCCCAAGAGGCATATTCTTGCTACACCTTCTATAAAACACAGAAATTATTCAGTAATTGCTAGGGCTGAAAATTAACATCAAGTGGCTATAATGTAGAACAGAATGCCATGAAAGAGGGATGGACATTTGGGTAGCAGTGTGTAACCGCCATTACGTAAAGGAAGTGTGTAGGGATTACTTTAATGCAGTCCTATTTTTAAGAGTTAGTGTAGTGGGTGGTATGGAAGCAAGATCCAGGCAGCCCACAGTATCTTTCTTTCATGCACTTTCTTCCCTGCAATGAATATTTGTATTTGCAGAGTCCAAAGAACTGGCAACAGTGAGAAACCAAATTTTCTGTTGATTCGTGGGCTTTCATTTTCAGTGCTGACAGTGCCTTTTCTCAGATACAAAGCCTCAAAATACACTCATCTGCTCTGTCCTGTAGGTGACTTTGAGAGGCCATCTGTTAGAGGGTGTCTTATTGGCAGTCTCCATCACTACTCCGTAAAAAGAATTGCCATTTTAATGGCAGGATTATTCAGAATGAAATGTGATGTGGTCTTCTGTCTAGTAGGTAGAAACCACATAATATATTTAACTAAGGATTCTGTCTGGCAAAGCTTTCCTGTAGATATTTACTGATTCTTTTGTAAACATTTAGCACACTGATGTCTTTTTTTTTTTTAAAAAAAAATAATCTAAATGTGGATGGGACTGTTTCTCCTGCTTCAGCAAAATAGAAGATTGGGAAGGGGAACAGGAAAGATGCAGTTTCTCTCGCGCTTGCACATGGCTCTGGCACACTGAAGTCTGTACACTGTCCTGTAGGTAGCCAGTCTGGTACTGAGCATCTCTTGCTACAGATTTGCAGGGAACTCTAGCTTTGGGAAAAGAACGTGATAGCATCATCTTGGATAAAAAGTCACCTTTGCACTGTTAGTCTCTCACCCAAAGCACTGGTGATCGAAGTCTATTGCATGGGATTAAAACACTGCTGGATTCCTTTCTATCAGTGCTCTGGGAGTTCATGTTCTGGACTGACAATGTGAGAGTTATATATAATTTCAGTTACCAGTTTTCAGTGTCTGGTTGGAACCAAAATCTGATGAAACTTTCCCTTCGAATCTGTCATTTTGAGCCAACCCATAGAAATTAGATCAGGCACTTTCTTAATTAATATGGGTTTATAAACCAAGGACTATTTTGCTGGGTCTGATTTAGGCATCAAACAGAAGTTAAAATGCAGAACTCTCTTTCAGCATTCTAGAGAACTTGAAGTGTGTTTATATCTTGCATGAAGCATTGGCGTTAATGTTCAATTTTGTGCTGTTTCTCATTCTCTAGAAAGTTTAAAGCATTCAAGCAGATTAAACTGAAAAGGGAGCTGATTAGAAAATGCTAATTGTCTCATGTTTCTCAGGAACTGTTATCTTTTTTGTACAATTAGAAGCAAAGTGTAATCAGGAATTCCCACTGATGCTACACAGAAGATTTACGAGTTATGCAGATTTCCAAAATCAATTGGTTTGAGTAACAGCTGAACGCAACATCTATACCTGTCCTATGATCTAACTAAAGGTGCCTTGCTAGCAGGGTTGGGAGAGTCCTGCACCTGGGATGAGTTTTGGTTGTTTCTTAGACCCAGGCCCAGGAGTTTTTCTTTTATGGAGAATAGTTGCTGAACTAAGCCTAGAGTTTGCATTCAGGTTGGAGCATTTCTTTCAGAGTGGATTCAATGCATGAGAGCTGGATTGGCATTTGGTTTTGGTTTTTTAAGTGAACAGAATATACTAGATATATTTGTGGATGATGAGGCCATTGGCAGTTGTAATTCTGATCTGTTGGGTGCCACCCACCTTCAGTCTCTTGGAATCTCGCAAGCAAGCTGCACGTCTTGCTCAAGGTCACGCAGAAAGTGTGTAGCAAAGTCAAGAATCCAACCAGTCGGACACGTGCTTCTAAGAGCTTCCCTTCAATGCAGCAAAGAGCAGCATTCATCTTTAACAACAAACCGGTGCGTGGCAGTTTGTTGTCTCTGAGTCATCACTACTGCTGAATGCCTCCCTTGGGAAGGTTGTTAAACTTCTACAACACTCACAAAATCTTAATGGGTTTTGCCAAATGAATTAAGAGCCCTTACAGCTTTCATGCTGTGTACCGTGGGTTTTGAAAACTTATGTCAGTAGAACAGTAAATCTCTCCGAAGCGAAAGCAGGCAGTGAGGAAAACAGCACAAAAGGTGAAGAGTGCTTTCACATTTGCCCAAATGAAAATTATAAAAACCATTTTGGTGTGGAATCGTATAAATCAGTGGTAAACAATTGAATGAAAATGAACAATTTGGGAATCTTTTCCAACTGCTAAAACGCCCAAGCAAGTCAATAAGAGTTTTTAACATGTGCTTCTGAAGTCATGTTACTCTAATGATTTGTTAAAAGTTTTATGCTTGTCTTAAGACCAAGGGAAAGGTTGCTGCTTTAGTTTCCCATTGAGGTAAAAAAGGCCTGGATCTGTTGCATTCCTGGACACTGAGTATTCCCTTTGGGAGATACTAATGTTGATGTGTCTTTTTTTCTTTCGGTTTCTTTCTTATACAAGCAGGCTGAAGGACGGCACCTCTTACATTTTGCAGTGTGACAACAGATGCATTGCAGCTGAAATGGGCAACTCTGATTTTTTTTCCAGAACCCAGCTTAAAGGTGTCATTGCACAAGCCTTTTCATTAAAAACCTTATTTTTCAGGCCTCTTTAATCTTACTCATAAAAACTGGATCAAGACTGAAACTGAGCATCTGGAAGGTCAGTTTAGCAGTGGAAATCTTATTTTTCCTTATTTTTCTTCTTTTTTTGTTTCTACAGATGAAAAAACAGATAAACAAGGTGAAAGTGAGAAAGTGAGAAAAGAAACCAAAACCAGAGGTGACTTGAACTTCTCAGGTCTATGGTTCAGTTTCTGGGCTGAACCACATTTGAGTTCTTTCTTACCTAGGTCCATGTGCTCACATGTCAGAGGGATTCAGAGCGAGCCTTTAATTCTAATGCCTGTTTTTTGTTCTAAACTCAAACTGATCCAGTCTGGACTTCAGATATTGAATTTATTATCAGAAGTCTAATATTTTTTCATTTCTATTTTCAGATGAAACCTAATGAAAACACCATTGCTAGACCTAGTAATTTGAAGTCGTGTGTTCTCACATTACTCTGCTGCTCAGACTCTGTCATCAGCAGCCCTTGAGGACTGTTTAATCTGGAGTTTGCAAAGATACTCTACTAAAGTGTTGCTCATTACAATCGAGACTAGAAAGGTGGTGTGAAGTTCATTTTACTCAGTGTACATAGACAGGCTCTAGCTTTATCATTATTATCAACATCATCACTTCATAAGGATTCATGCTTTCTGGAAGGAAGAATCTCTTTCCTTAAAGGTCTCCTGGACCAAATTCACCTCTGCTGTTGACAGTCATGGGTTTAATTGCATTTTACACATATTAAGTCTTTATAATGCCCATTAGGGCACTCTGGGTTCACTCTAGAACTTACAAAGTTTCCTTTAACATGGTTGGCAAAAGAGAATGCATTTCTTTAAATAATTTATCAGCAGTTCTTTCTCTTGGCTATTGAATTTCTAGAACTTGAAGTGCCTGTATAACATTGATGGGAGACTCTGAGAGGTGAAGTGGCAACACTGGCTAAGGGTTGGAGAATGAGGCTGGGCTAGCAGTTAAGCCAGGCCTGGGGAGGTGTAACAGCTCTCTGTGCCCTCCCTTTTGCAGCAGTTTGCACTGCGCATATGAACAGCTTAAGTTTCCAGCCCGTTGAGGCAGATCTCGCCCCTGTGGAAGTCAAAGGCAAAACTTCAATGTTTTGTACTCACTTTAGAGTTACAGAAATAGTCTAGGTCTGGTGGAATCCCCAGACACTACTAGCCTTTTTTGAAGACTGGTAGTAAATAATACCTCTTGTTTCTTCTACTGAAGGATCCTGTCAATAGGATTCAGTCAATCGGATGATACAGAAAAAGCATGCAGTCTCTGTGGGCACAGAAAATTGTGATTTCTGCTAGAATTTCTCCAGCTACTGCTCTCTATCTCAGTACATTATAATTTTATATTCTTGCAACTTTTCCTTTGAATAGAAAATTCTAAATCATAGTTAAAGTTCAACTTAAATGGATGCTAATTCTAATGCAGATTATTATTATCATAAAATCAAATCAACATGGGCTTGCCTGTCACTGGAGCAAGCTGTGTTTTCTGGAGACAATTTTCAGCAAATTCTCCTTACCTGACTAGTGTTCAATCAATAAACCTTCCTCTTGTCAAAATGTGTGTCATGTCAAGGTCCTACTAGGTGCACCTTCAGTCAAAGAGTCTGAAATGCTATCCCAGTCCAGCAGAATGGTTGTTTTATCTGCCCCTAGTCCAGAATTGACGTGTTTTTCTTATCCTCAGGCATTAAAATCAAACCCCTTATCTGCTTCTAGCCGGGCCCGTAGTGAAGCTTTTGTACCAGGGAAGAATTTTGAATACTGTCCAGCATCTTTGGCAAATGCTGAATTGCAGCAAAGCTGTTCACCTTCCAAGTGGAAGAGAACTTCATTATGCTTCTGTCATATGCCTCGTACTGCCTAAGAGTCCTATGTCAAGTCTGAAGTGTTGATTTATCCACATAGTGTGCTAGACAAGGATAAATGACCTAATCTATCACTTCTCTCTCTCTGACTTGTTACAAACACCTACATTCATCAGGAAACTTCAGCTAATCATTCCCATCAGGATGGGAGTGGGAGCTGGACATGAGAATTCTTACTCAGAGTTACATTCCTCTGGAACTTGCTTCTCCTGGAACTCTACTCGACCTTTAGCTCCAAAAATGTTTCAGGGTAAGTTATTATCCTAGCCCTGCTTCCCCGCCCTCCTGCACAGTAGAAGGTGAAATAAACAGTTAGAGGAAACATGGGTTCGCTTGGTATCATATCCACTGCGGCAAAAGAAGTTGAGACTTGTGTTTTGCGTTCCAGTGTGATTAAACTGGATAAAATCGCAGCTTGTGTTTTGCACTCTCTAGAGATCTATGGGTCTGCAATTTGTATAAATCCAGGTCTGCCTGCCTGCCCCTCTGCTTGTTGAATATTCTGTACTTCTTCTGCCACCTCTTCCTACTTAGTAGGCTGAATGAGAGCACTAATTAGACTCTGGTGCCAACTTACTGATGCACCATCTTCTGTTAACCCCATGAGAGAGGGATTAGCTAAATGCAGCAGCTCTGAGTTACTGGCATATGATATTTGTTGTAATTCTGTCATGAATGATATCTGTGTAACACGCAATTATAGCCTTCTTTCCGCATTGAAATCTGCACAGTATACTTTCATTTCCCTTGAAGGACAATCGTACCCTGTGCAACTGTCTTCATAGTTTTATGGCTACAGGAAGTTTCTAGACTTTTTTTTTATGGTGGATGTGAGAGAAATATTGACTTTTAAAGCTCTGTATAGTTTTTCTTCCTCTGCAGAAGCATATTGTCATTCCAGCTATGGCTATAGAGGAATTTGTTATGGTAAGATAAGCTGTGCATACAGTTCACTGTAACAAAATTTAAAGTAATGAGGTAAGGGAGTATGTTTACAGTTTTAACAGAGGCCCACCACAGAATACAGGGTAACATGCGAAGCTGAGTTGATTGTGAATAACCCATTTTCTCTTTCTGCATACTATTTATCAGCAATGCATAGGGAATGAGTTTTGAAGGCGTGGAAGCTATTCTTGTATAAAACAAGGCAAACGCAAAACCTAATTTTAAATATTGTGAAACTCTGCATGATCTGATAAGGACAAGATCAGAACGCTGCAAAATGCGGTGTACACACAGTTCTTGTGCTGCAGGAACACTCCAGACCCCAGCCAAAGACATGGGTGTTGTAATACGGACTGTACAGACAAATGCCAAAAAGCATCTCAGGCCCAGCAGTATCTGCTGTAAGACATGGCAGTGATAAAAGAAGCGTGATCAGACTGGCTATCGCAAAGGTCTTGGCAACAACAACTGACTCTCAAGGCCAACTGATTCAGTTCACTGATTTCCATCAGGAGTAGCTCGTAACATGCTGAAGTGGCCAGTGGGTATTTTGTTCCTGGTTCATATTTGGCTCTGTGTAGACCAGAGACTTATCCTTATGAAGTTCCAGTGGATGGGTTTAAAAAACGGTCTTCCTCTGCTGCCTTCTAAAGTTCACTCGCATAAAACAAATCCCCTAATCTTAGTGACTTCATGTTCATGTCATGTGAGCCCTAACAGAAACGAAGTTCACCCATTCAGTGTTTTGCAGAAGGGCACCAAAGCCAATCCATCTCTCTGTTTAAGGGACATTGTTGCGAAGCTGCTTTTTGATACTCCCCCACCTTCCTGCAAGCATGTGGCTGGTGCAGTGACCATGGAGGTTACAGCACAAACGAACAGAAAAATGAAGAACTGGGAGATACAGCCAATAGCGAGACTTCTGCTCTAAGGTGGGAAGCACATGGATTGGTTTGATTTAACCCTGATTAAAGTCAATTAATCGAAACACACCAAAAAAAAAGAGTCCAAGGGCAGGAACAGCAGGGATTAATACATTCTCCTAGGAGCTGAAGAGAGCTGTAATAGAACAAGAAGCTTCTAGGATCTTGCTATGGGATCTTGTCTTTGAATTTGCAGTGCTAGAAGGTTTCCATTCCTCATACAGTGATAAATTCTCTTTTACAAACTGGACTGAGAAGGAGGAGGGAGGGAACTGAGTGGAATCAATTACAAACCATATCAGACATTTAAGTTTAAACACAAGACCTTGCAAAGGCTTGCATGAAATCTTACTAGCAATATAAACAGGACTGGTGCCAAACTAAGCACCAGAAGTATTCAATAATAAAATACAGCTGTCTTCATTGGCACCTACCCATGAAAGTTTGTCATTTTTACTGTTCGAAATGCTGACAAAGAGAAATCTAAAAAATGAAAACATTTTTTCAAAAGAGGGAGGTTTTCATGAACTGCAACCTAAATATTCATTTAACATTGGAACATTCCATAAAAATAATTTATAACATAATTTCTTCTTAGAAACGCATTTTGACAGAGTTATTTTCAAAGACTTTGGTCCAGCTTGGCAATGCTAGTGCTTTGCTTTCAAATCCATAATTCTTAATTATTAAAATACTCTCTATACACTTTTCTTGGATTCTAGTGAGGCACATCAAAGCAGGGGGCCCTCTTTGCTTTGGCTTAATGCACACCATGTCAGCTGAGGAGAAAGCAAGCATAACACGGCTCTGTAGGCAGCCCAGGCTTGAGGTATGCAAACCTAATAGACAAAAGCAATCCCAGGAAACCGGGAGCAGTTTCTTCTCTCCCAAATGTATCTCCCAGCTTTGGTCAGGTCTGGTCTTGGATTTCTACCACTGCTTGCACTGATCGTGGTTAGCTAAAGGATGCTCAGGGAGTACCTGCAGATAATTTTCAGAAAACACAGTAGTTCTACTTAAATTTTCTGCTCCCCTTTCACTCATTTCTGCCCCTGCTACATCCTCTTTTGTCCGCTGGAAGTTACTTTTCCCCCAGATGTAGCTGAGAAAAACCCAGTTCTTCTGGTGGCCACATGCTGGCTGAAGGGCTAGAAGCTGTTCTTCTTCAGGTACTTACAAGTCACAATTAACCAACTGTGGCCACAAAGAGCTTTCCCTCTTTCAGTGCGATGTCTTCTATTTAACACGTAAGGTCTTCCACAAGCCTTCTCCCCCACCTGCGCTTCTGCTGTCTCTAAGGAGTCAGAAAGAAATTCAGTGGTCCCACTCCAGAATTCCTATTACACCCGACTGTAATTCTGTATTTTTAAGGCTTAATAGTAATAGATAATTGGTTTTCTGAACTTACAGTACAATGAAGTGATGTGTATGCTTGCTCTTCAGATGCCCTACTCTGAATTGTAGTGTATATTAGTTTTCTCTGTACCAAGACTGAGGACTTTAAACTAAGAGACTATTAAGTGTGTAGAATTCCAGACTATCGCATAGGAAAAAACCCACTAAAATGCTCCTCTTGTTAAAATTACAGTTACTGTACTGTTCTGCTTAAAATACTGCACAGTCATAAAATTCAGCCTGAAAATTATATGATCAGTCTCAAAGCAACTGCCATCAACAGTCCTCCCTGTCAGTCCTGTGTAGTTTAAGTACTGATTAAATTCTACAGAGATGGTCAGAAATGACATTTCAGCATCGTAGAGCTGAGCTCTGGGATTGCTTTGAGCTTGCGGGTAATACACAGGCCAGCAATTATTAATGTTTAACTGAAAGGCATTGCAAGTAATGAGAAGACACTGTAACTTTAAAAGAGTAATTTTATTAAAGGCTAAGAGTGAGTGTTATAATTTTTTAAAATTCTATATTTATTCCCTCTTACTCCTTAACTGTGAGCCATGCTATGTAATAATAATGGAACTGCTCAGACAGCAATTTACCAATGTGCTTGAGGCCCTGTCAAACCACATGGAGTGATGCCGTAATCAAATTCGTAATGTCTTATCTTTTTCAGATAAAGCAATCATCAAAGGAGTGCTGGCATGAACAGAGAAAAAAGTCAGGGCTCAGACATGTTCTAATGTAGCAAGCTGTGACACAAATTGGGCTGTCCCTGTTTCACCTTTCTTCTCTATCTGTGTTTCCAATTGGTCTGCCAAAGAAATGCTTCTGCCTTTGTTTCATACCATCTTCTGAGACAAAGGAGCTTTATAACGGAAAAAAAAACTGGAAAGGGTTAAAATTTCAGAGTGAAATGTTGGCGGTTCCCCCTCCTTCTTTTTTCTTTAACACAATTATTGGCTGGCATTATAGAGACCAAATCCACAGACTTGAGATTTTCAGTTAAATCAATAAAATATTGTTTAAAAAAATGGAGTTAAGTGCATTATCTGTCCATTACTCCGTTATGGTTTGCCCTTAATCATGGAAGTGAGACAAAGGTTCCCACAAGGCAAATCACATTTGTAGTTAACCTAAACCAGCTTTCCCATATCGGGGAACCGTTTAAAGTCTCTTTTCTGCTTGGTAATTAAGCACGTGCCTATCACTAAGCGTGTTAGTAATATTGCTGAAGTCAATAGAATGATACTGGGGTTAAAGGCAGTTGCTTATGTATATGATATCTGTAAAGCAAACAAAAAAGGAAAATGCTGTTCAAGGGCAACAAGAATTAAAAGATTAATCTTTTCAACACTACGATAAAATACACAGGGAAGGAAACATGCTGTTCAAGGGCAACAAGAATTAAAAGATTGATCTTTTCAACACTACAATAAAATACACAGGGAAGGAAAAGAAAAAAATCTGGGATTTTTTTTTTTGTTTTAGAGAGGTCCAATATAAAAGCTTGTGAAGTCATTACAATGTTTTTTTTGTCTTTGGGTTTTTTTTCTTCTCAAATATATTTCCCTGATGTTTGGCCCAGACCAACCTGAACATCACATTGATCGGCTTGTGCGCTTGCTTTGAGTTGTTTCTGTTTTGAATATTTGCTCAGGTCTTGATGCCACATCTCACTTGAATGCTCCAGTGTATGAGGCCCAGGCTTTGCAACAGTCTCATGTATCTTTTGTGGATTTTAATGAACTACAAGAAATTAGAGTCCAGTTCTCCAGTGAGCTGAGCAACCTCAGCTCCCACAGCCTTCAGAGAGAACAGCAGCGGGTGCTCAGCCTTTCTGAGGAGATCTGAACCTACCTGCAAGGCTGTGTCCTTGTTGGCATGTTAATTTTATATAATTAGGGAATATCTGTTTTCCAGAAGTGCATTACAGAAACAAGTAAACCATACAATGTTTACATTCCCAAGGACTTCTGCACCTGTAATAAAGAAAGTACATAAGAACCAAGTATTTTCAGCCTTCCTTTCAAACACTGTTATGTATGATTTTGGACCCAGAAGTGTAGTCACTCACATTTTTATTTCCTAAAATGATTAATCCTCCTTTAAAAGTTGCAAAAAAAGCTGGATAATTAAAGGGCCCAAGTGTAGATTTTTAAAAATTTTATCTTCAATCTATTTTAAGATATGTAGAGCCCACAAGTGTACTATTCTGATAGGGAAAAAAACACACAAAAAATCAGTATGAAAATGTACTGCGACACTACAGCATACTAATCACTCCTACACAGAGAGAGCCTTCATTTTATCTACTTTTGCAGGAGGTTTTTATAAAGTCAGATTTTAGAATAACTAAAACCCAGTACAACTGAAGGAGACAAAGCTTTGCATTTGAACAAAGGAATGTTTTCTCAAAAAATAACAATGACGATCTGGTTTGTGCTTTTATAGCTATGCATATTTGAGATGATGGATAGATGGTTACACAATGAGAATATATAGTGAGCTGATTATGCTTTCCATTAAAAAAAAATCCCAGGCAACTAAGCTTCAATGCAAATTCATGTTATGTGACTGCTGGCAGGCTTGGCTGAAGGATTGTGTTAGGCTTGCTCCTGCTCTAAGCGGTGCCCAAACAATTTATAATTCACCAAAGAATGTGCAATCCTTCCTGGATTCTGGTTCTAAAAGTTTAGGAGGCAGCTTCTCCGTTTCTTTTGACCTTGGACATACCAAGGCTTGGAGGTCCAGTTCCCATCACCACAAGTGGGCTGGTTTACCACAAACTTTCCCCTTTCTTGTGCTGAGGATTTCCACCCCTTTTCTTTCACCCCATGTTCTCTTGGATGTTTTCCTTGAGTCAGCTCCTGGCCTGATCCATGAACGGAATAGCCAAATAGGAGAAAGGGCAAACAGCTTGTCTTCCCAGGAGATGGTTTCATCCCTGGCTCTAATATCCTGCGGGAAAGGGCACAAGAAATGAGCCAGGACAAGGGAGTCCAGACACTGTCGTTGTGCTTAAAGGAGTGGTGCAGGTGCTCCATGCCACAAAGCATCACGATCACAGACAGACACAATCTTATTGTCTTGCTCGGGATCAGGAAGGAGTGTCCCAGAATTGCTCTGTGGGTAGGAGTTTGTTTTTTCATGGCACTGATAGTTCCCACAGTGAACCAGAAATGGATGAATGCATCCCGAAGAAACAGTCTCGGAAACCTGGGTAATCCATTTGACCTGAATTGAAGATGAGTACTTCAGCAAAGAACCCTTCCAGTGCTTTTGTCATTTTGCTCTATGACTTTACAGGACACAAGTTCTGACCCATCCCTCAGATTCCTCTGGCGCTACTGAATGCTAGAGTTACGTGAGTACTAGTCATTGGAGCATGCGCTCAGGTTTTCTGACAGGGCAATTGTCATTGGCCACTGACTGTAGTTTATGAGAGAAGCAGTACAAGCATAAGAAGAATGAGAGGTTTAAAAATATTTTAGTTCATAAGATGAAAAAAAAAAAGCACAAGACTGTTTTGAATTATTGCGATGGTTTTAATCATTTGCCCTGTATCACATCAATACTTTAATAGGATGTTTTTCTGCCAGTGGCTCCTCTGATATTGTTGATGATAAAACCATCGAAAGGCTTTAGAGGGATTTTTAAACTTTTTGCTGTTGTTGCTGTTGTTGTTCCTGTTGGTGATAGAGTTTATGCATCAGATAAATGAATCTTCATTATGGGGGTGGATTGACTGTATTACAGGAGGAGCTGTGACCAACCTGGCTGCATCTGAGCCAGCTCATGTCTGCAGCACAGTAACCACATTTGTGCTATGTCAAATCACTGGCCTGCGCCCCTGCTAGCTCATGGCTTTCACCACTCCACCACTGACTGTATTCTTTCGTTCATTACATCTTTATAGTATATTTTTGTAGCACAGTTCACTATGGGTTTTCCTTCCTTTTGCTTTATCCAGTGCTATCTCTCACATGAAATGAAGGAAAAGAACTTACCTTCATTTAATTCTGAAATATTTTGTTCGTACATCCTAAGTACTGGCTTCACACATTTCATGGTACCAGCTGAAAATTTGTAGGACAGAGTCTTTAGTCGCTTGAAAGACATAACACTTACACTCTGTCAAGGAAATGAGGTTGAGGTGGAAGAGTGGAAGCAATGCTGTGTTACCAGTGCCAATCTATAAAGTGGAGATACTATTCGCTATGTGCTAGCTGCTTTCTTCCAGTTACGGTGCTTAAGTTGCTTAAACAGTTAAAACAGAGAACTATGGTGGAACAGTAAGTGATCTACATGTATTTGTCTAAGTAGCAAGGGTTTTTTTCCTTCTGGTCAACAGGGCTCTGAGAGAAAGTAAGTTTGGCTTTGGAAAATTCTGTCTTGGAACGCTGAAAGCATAGCTGACCTCCCTGCATCGTGTTTACCAGCAGAATTTAAACAACCAGGATAAATCACTGTCAGTGATAGCTACAGGAAGTTAATCCAACAACCTTGAGAACATCACTACAATTTTTCACACATTTTCTGTCTTTCGGTGTCTAAGTGAAATTTTATTTCTGTGCTGAAGTCCTTGGGGCTACAGAAAGCAAAACCATCAAAGACACCTACATATCTCTGCCTTGAGCAACAGACAAAAAGCAGACACAACAGAAGAAGAAGCAGATGGCCTTGCAAGTGCCCTGAAGAAGATCCTCCAGGTCACATTTGGTAGACGGTGAAAAAAATCCATTCCACGCTGGATTACACCTCTTCCAGACATTGTCTTCCCTATGCTTGTCTTCACAGATGCTGTGATACTTTTTTGAGTCTGACTTCTAATATTAAAACTGCTTCATTTATATAGAAGCATGAATGCTTAGCATAAGACATCAATAAGGCAGTTCTCCTCTGAGCTAGACTCCCTTTATCGTCAATGGAGAGAAATAGGATGCATCTGACCTATTTTAGGTGCCTACCATAAAATAATGTTGCACCACATAAGCTTCTTACCACTGACATTAAAGGAAGTTGTGATGACTAGCTCAGACAGGGTTTTCAACACTGTGGATGTCTCAGACTAGGTGAGACAAGTCCTGCCCACAGCTATGTGGGTATTGCCTTAATGAATCACAACCACAGAGACTTCTCCAGTATTTTTAGAGATGGTAGAAATCTGATGTTTTTGGTTTCCTGGCAATACTTGAATGGGAAATGAATGAAATGAAACTCTGTGGTATTTTGAAAATGTTTTTCAAACTTTCACCAGTACAGTTTTTTTTAAGCTTTTGGTTCTTCAGAGAGTGTCATTTTGATGTTCTACTTTGAGATCTGTAAAAAGTGCATTTTGAACCAATATTTTAAAATTTTGAAACAAAAGCTGACCTCAGACAGCAAAGGGGACTCTTTCATGTAGAAATTTGTAACGATCCTTCTTGAATTCTTAAGTTTTATTTAAAATGAAACAGTCATTAAAACCTAATGTTTCATTCCTGATGGATCCTTCCTCTTCACAGGACATGAAAAATTTTCCTACTCTGAATATATTGTTTCTGGTTAGGATGGTGCTTGGGAGAAAGGTGCAAATAATCAGTATTGGGAACAGATGTTCCTTACAGATGTTGATCCTGACTACTGGTTTTGTTATGCATATAACTAGTTCTTTGTTACACTGCATGGACTCTTAACCCCTTGACTTCTTGAGTCAGAGTATGGCACAAGTTAATTATATAATAAGTTAAAGTGTTAATGCAACACCAGGATTTTGCTTTATGTATCATCTTTTTCCTGAGGCTCAGAACTACTGACAAAATTGGACTGAGACTTAAGTAGGCTTCTGACCCTGTGTGTCCCCAAACTCCGTTTCTGCTCAGGAATAACAAAGATTTGTTAGTCCTCCTCTTCTCTGCTTTGAACAACTTCTAGAGGTGTCACTGAGCCAATTATTTATAGCCGATTTTTATTTAACTAGCATTCTTTGGGAAAATAAAACTTAACTCTACTGAGATTCCCCATTAATTACAATGAATATCTGTTAGCTGTAATCAATCAAGTTGTGGTTCAAAAGCGTTCCCATTGCTCTACTCCTGCAGCAGAGCCCAAATCCTGAGCTACATCGCGCTGCTTGTCTTGGCCAAGATGCACACAAACAATTTAATCAAACTGCTGCAGAATTTTACAGCTGTCATGTCGCTTATTCTCCTTCAGTA
The DNA here is from genome assembly GCF_000703405.1 of Apaloderma vittatum. Taxonomy (NCBI): domain Eukaryota; kingdom Metazoa; phylum Chordata; class Aves; order Trogoniformes; family Trogonidae; genus Apaloderma; species Apaloderma vittatum. The sequence goes on along the minus strand of NW_009708421.1, from coordinate 121,082 downwards.
AATAAACTGCCAAAGGGACACAAAACTACTAGTCCAACATTAAACATGTAGAATGCCTTCCTTCATAGGTCTGGACAAGTGGGACAACTTTTAAATTAAAGAAAGACTACACCAGCTGGCTGATGTCCAGAACTGGACTCTGGGGAGAACTTTATGAGTGGTAACTAACTGTAAGTACCCACAGCCTGGCAATGTTTAGCAGAATGTTGGCAGACACACTGTATAGTACTAATAAATTAATAATGATAATTAATTAATAATAGTTTGCATTCATGTGACATATTCTTTGCTGCAGTTTACTTCTTGTCCTGCTAGAACAGGACATGAGGAACAGTTTTCTTCTAGTGATCTACCTTTGTGTAGACTGCTTTTGCATATTCCTCCTGTCCCTTCCTCTGTACCCTAAGCAAGCTGCATCACTTCAAGTTTTCCTCATGCACCTAAATTTCTGGACCTCTTATGGCACACCTCTGGATTCTCTTCCAGTATCCACAGCCTTCCGGAAGTCCTATACTGAACTCAGGGCTCAAGATGAGGTCTTTTGAATCATCAGTAGACCTTAAGCATTGCCTCCCATGTCCCACTTCTCAAAAATTCGTCAGATGTCATTGAGCCTTGCTCAGTTTGTGATCTAGATACTTATTTGGTCCCCTATTCAATCTTCTATCGTTCTATCAAACTGATTTGCCTATCTGTAGAATCTTGCACCTCTTTCTAGTGGATTAGTTTGTTCATTCCATTTCAGCAGTTTGTCAAAATCCTTTTACATTCTCATGGCTTTGTCCAATGTGCTTGCAGCTTTTTTTGGTGTGTTCTCATCCCCAAAATCAATGGCGAAAATATTGACTAGTACCAGCTGAAGAACTCCACCTTACTTATTATATCATTCTAGTGAACACCTAATCATTACTACCTACAGAAAATTTTATGTACATTTTAAAATTAATTTTATAGACCTAGATTATGTTTTCGCCATTTACTTTTGAGATACCATGTGAAACAGGGAAGTTATGTCAATAAATATAAAGTCTACACATTTTTTCCTTATCTGGAGCAGAGCTGGTCCATCAGTAAGAGATGGATCAGGTGTAAAGTAAGCAGTAGGAATGCACAGAGGGAAAAAAAGGTAGGACCTCCTCCTTTGATGCTGACAAATTCCTGAATCAGGTTAAATATCATCCTCATCATCTTTTTCTACTTAGATGCTTATATAAATGTATTTGGTGGTTTATTGTAATCCTCATCTGGCAATTCAAGATGACTGATATCGTATCTCCTGGCTCCCCTTATCCTCCTGCCCCCCATTTAAAGACTAGATGTTAGGACTGACCTTTTTCAAACATCTGCAACTTTGTCTACTCTCCATAGAGGGCAATATCTCCATGATACCTACTAACAGCTGTCAGATTGCTTTAGCCAGTTCATAACACACCCTAGTAGAAAATAAATCAGGCACAATGCGTATGAAACATTTAACTGATTTCTAACTTGCTGTAGCTACAGGATCTCAACATTAAGGGATGAAACAATGCATTGTCCCAGCTCATCTACTGACTGATCTAATCCATCTTCAGATCTCTAGCTTGTAATTTTGTTTGGCCAATGTTAGTTCAGGAAAAATATTTAGGCTCCTTTCCTAACTTTTAATACTGCTTTATAAATATAAACTCCTGGCTGTTGCACAGCCAAGACCAAGTCACAGATGTATGTGTGAATTGAACCCTCTGGTGGTGAATGATCAACAAAAATCTTAGCCCATAGCAAACACCAAATAAACCCCATTAGTCTAAACATGAGCTAAAGAAACTTAAGTTACATGTTTTATCTCATGCTTGTGATGGGCTAAGAGGTGTACCTGGTTACTTGAAATCACTCAGATTCACAATGATTTCTTAAGATGCCAGAACCTATTTGTGAACCTGACCATAAGATTTATGAAAATCAAAAGGAATAGACTAAACATCAATATGATGTTTATAAATTTAGACAAAACTTCTCTTTTGTTTTATGATTTAAAAAAACTCTTGTGAACTCAAACAAAAGTGATCTTCTCAGGGAAACACTAAAGTTGTATTTGATCAATGGGAAATACTTTATTTGACCTGCACTGAAATATTTCACTTCATTTTTGAGCTATTTAGCTTGTCTTAAAGAAGGTTCATTTTTTAAGCATTACCTGAACTTTTACATGAAAAATGCCAATTTGAAAAAAAAAAAAATTCAATTGGGAAAATGTCAAAATGAAACTTTTTGGCATTTCTGAAACAAACATTTTAGATAAAAAATGTCAACATGAAATGTTTTGACATTTTGAAAAATGTCTCCCTTTTTTGAATCTGAAACTTTACCAAATTTGAATTGAATTTACTATTTGTCTAGAAAATAAGAATTGCTTGCGCTGGTAGTTTTCTCTGGGTAAGCAGCTAATCTTCCTGCCAGTTTAGCATTAAAACAGCAGCCAAGCAACTGTATGAACATACATTATTGCCTTTACTGCAGCTCAGGTTTGGACTTGTTAGTGGTTTTCTATCAGTCTTCACTCTTGCGCTTTACAGTGCCCAGCTTCCAGCCCTGCAAGCAGTTCTCTGCTTCACAAAGGAAGTCAGAAGGAGAGAAAAGATTACTGTTTAACAAGTGAGCAATTTCCCGTTACATTAAAATTATATTTTTATTTAAAAACCTGGCTAGTGGCAGATTTATAGAAGTTCATTCCAGAAAAAAAGTGGTTTATCCATTAAACAGAAGCTAGTCCATAATTCTGAATGAGTTTTTGAGATCGTTATAGCTAAATTCTTAAATTAAAACAACCCTTCTAGACTAAACTCACAGCATTCCAAAATAAAATGGCAAGCTGCAGTGAAATAGCATCATGGAGTGGTTGGTGCTTGCACTGCATTTTTTGGAGGTTATAGATGATATATGCTAGCCATATTAATTACACATAATTATACAAAAATTAAATCTTACGCCTTACTGAAAAATAATGTTTTAGTCTAGCTGAGAATCTTCAGCTGTGAAGCAGTTACAGTTCATATGCAAGAGCTACTTTTTGCGACAGAAGGAATTGCGCTTTCACTTGATTTCACAATTTCTTCAGCCGAAGCGTAAGACGACGCTATTCCAATAGCAGCATGAAATGAAGGGAAACTCTGCCAGGGAACGCTAAGCCCACCTCAGACCAGGACCCAAAGTATTACTTGGATGCCAGCATGCTGAGCTCTAGATACCTACCCCATAGTGGGATCCACAGCCCTGAGCAAGGAGCCTCAGCATGGCAGCCAGGAAAGGCAACGCGCTGGCAGGAAGGGGTGTGCCATCAGCCAGGGCCCTCTCCAGGTTCCTCGCTCAGTACTTGTGGCGCACTTCTCTTTCCGTGTGGGATTAGCTGTCTGGAGCAAGTACTCCAGTCCCCCTTTTCCCCTGCTTGTAACAAAGCAGGACTTGTGCTATCCTTAGTGCGAAGGGGAGCTGGGAATGGTTTCTTTTCAGCAGCAGTCCAATGGTGAGGGTCCACACCACCAAATGGGGGTGATGCTTGGGTGTTTGAATGCCTCCAAGCAAAGAAGAAAACTGGATCCATGTCCCGACCGAGCTAACCACTAAGCAATTGGATAAAGGTGACTCCTCTACCCTTCCTTTTAACTGAGAACATGGGTTGCTGCTGCAATATGGCAGGCACACACTGAGAAAAACCTACTGGATTTTAGGGGAAGCAAGTAAAGGAATGGCTCAGAATCCCAGAGTAGCTTGGATGTGTGATAGGTTCCTTGCTCATGGAGACTGATGCACACATTGAACAGGAAAACTGTAGACACTTGGGAAGTTCCTGTCTTTCTGACCTTCAAGTCCCTTAGTTGGAGGGCAGCTGAAGAGAGGTTTTGCTGAGCAGAACCTAGACAATGTGTTCTAGTCTGATGTCCCTTCTGCTGCCTCTTATATTTGGAATGTAATATGTTGGAAGAAAGTGAGGAGATATGTAAAAATACACATTGGTTTGGCTAAGGGGCTGTTGGGAAAGTGTTAATTCACCCTTGGAGGGGCAGGGGAGGATGCGGTAACACAGCTGCCTGCCATGAGTGCAGAGACCCACCAGCTGTAAGGAATTAATGACTTCCCACAGGAACACTCTAAGAGTTTGAGATGGGGGAGACTGGGGGGTTTCTGCTGCTGGTGGTGCCTGGGTGAAAGGCTCTCCAGAGAGGCTCCAAGGCAAGTGGAGAGGGCTGAGCACCTTCCTTTCACCTCTCTCTTATGTACTTTGGTTTAGAGAAGCCTTTCAGTGTTTGGGAAGAGGTAGAATATGCTTAAGATGGGTGCTTCCATTTCACAGTGGAGCATAGCTGAAGCTGATGTTATGTCTCTTAACTATGACTTCTTTCTGAGTTAAGTATCAGTGGGCTGCTGCTTTGACTGTTAGGGAATTTCTAGTTTAGGTTGTGCTGGGTTTTCATATTTCTTATTATCTAACTTAAGGAAATTAGATAATATGAGGTCATTAAACATTACTGAGCATTTAGATGACTGAAATAAAAGTATGTCCACTGCAATAACTACTGCCCATCAACTAGGTTGTGTTGATCCCTGCTAGCCAGGGTTTAGCCAGCTACGTGGCCATGTGTAAATTATCTATCTAAATGCAGCAGCTGAGCAGAGTCACTTCATGCTGAGTCCTAAATTGACACCAAAAGGGAAACTTCCATCCAGACTAGAAATATAAGGAAATTGAGCAGACTAACCAGTAGTGCAAAAAGTTCTGAAACCACAATGGCTATTAAATAAAGCCAATTTTTCTGCAGACACTAAGTCAGTGTTTAAAAATACAAACATCTAGATAATTAGAGGAACTTCAAATCTATCTTCATAGTGTTTCAGGCAGGATGACATTGTCAGCTATTCTATTTTGTATTGATTCCCACAAAGCTCAGTTATTCCCAGCCTTCCATTTCAAATGCAGCACCTTGTTTTCCTGTATCTTGAAGCAAAGAAATTAGATAAAAACTATTGATTAGTAAGGCACAGAGGGGAGCGATGTCTGTAACCTTCCTTTGTCTTGCAGCTCTGCAGCTGAGGCAGCAGTAATAGGATTCTGTGCGAGTGCGACTGTGATGAGGTCACACTGCTGAGAAGGGAATGAAAACACTGCAGTCAGCTAGATCGCTTGCTTCTCTGATAGTTTTTGATATTGTTTGTCAAATTGTGATTTGAAGGTTATTTCTCTGGAGGCTAAAGTTGTCTTGCTTCTCTTATGCACTTGGCTGGGCTTTTGAAAATCATGCATTCATATGAACACCCCCTCCTCTCTCAAAATTTCTGGCTCTTGTTGGGAGCCAAAAAGACTCCCAATAAGGAGCAAGAAAACAAGTCTCTCCAGAAATTTTCTATCATTATGAGATTAGAGCAGTTATTTGGTAGAATAACTTGGATTTGTTTGGTCTCTCCACCTCTTCTTCCTCCCTTCATTTTCACTTGGGCGCTGCAGTCCTCTTCAGTTCAAAACAAGTTCAATAAACACTTTCAAGACATATGAGCTGTGAAGGGTTATGCTGATTTAGTACATAGTGGCACAGCATTTATTGGTAGCATTATTCAAGAAAGAATTAAGGAATTTCCTCATTTCAGTTGCTTTGAGAAACAGGCATTTTGTGACCTACCTAGGGCAACTGTAAAACTCTACAGAAGTTCAGAAAAATTAAGACTGCTTTCTCATTCTGAATGGGGGTCTAACATTTTCATTCTTCTACTGCTTTGTAGCAGTGAAGCAGCTTGTCAAGATGACAAGGAGGAAACTGAGGCACAACGGGTCAATGATCTATCTGCTGGAAGATGGTGTTAGTGCCAAATATGGGGTAAACACTCAACATTACCTGGCCCTCAGGACTCTACTTTCGGTGCATAAGGCAGGCTACATTCCTCTCTTCCCCCAAAGCAAGAAACCACATGGGGCATGCAATGTCTTCCACTAATCAGACCTTAAGGGTTCTTTCTCTCTTTGGAAAGCTCCCTTGCCCTACTTCTCCTCCCATAACAAGACACTAGAAGATTGGTATGGAGATAGTCAGCTAAAAAAACACTCCAAATAAACTTCTGGGATTGCATGGTGGCAACAGGATGCCTTCAGCAGGCAGCTGCCTTGTCTGTCTGAGACTTACTGTGCAAAAACAAGTATGTCAGGTCAAGCTGCATATTTTGAGGTTTGGTGTCCCACCCTCTCAAATAAGTGATGTGGGAAGAAGTCTTCTGGGAAAACTCCTTCCCCAGGCTTATTACTGTGGGGTTTTCTGTGGGAAGCAGTGAGACTTTCCCATCCCCTCATTTACCCCATGTGATGCTCTGTGATCATAATACGTGGAACTATCTCAGGCTTCCAAGGACTCCTCCAGTGCTGAACAAGCACACTCTGGGTGTTTTTCTTTAGTCTTTGTTCTATTCTGTATGATCCTGAGCACATCATGCTTTGCCCCTTGTTTTCTTCATCCATGTGAAGAACGTGGTATTTCCTTTCTTGAAGGCTGTTGTGAAAACTTTTTTTCTTTTTTTCTGTTGGTGTGTTTTTTTAAGTCCTCTACCAGATGGAAGGTGCTATGGGAGAGCAAAGCATCTTGCTGTAATTTGTTTGTAAAGGAAAGCCGCTGCTACTTTAGGGATCTTCTTTTCTCCTTCTCCAAGTAACCTGCTGGAAAGACTGTTCTCTCATTTGCTGTTCCTATTCTACTGTTTGTATTTTCCTCATCACATATATGGTTATGTTTAAAGTACTTATGAAGAAGCCCCACAGCTTAAAACAAGAGCTGCAGGTGTACTACCTCTAGAGTGCCCACGAGGCGAGTCACCAACAGCTGGGCAGCTAGAACCACGCAGTGCCTGATGAAGTCCTGTCAGCTGGCTGCTTCTGAGTGGATCAGATTAGGTCCTGTTGGTCCAGGGCTGCAGTTGTTATTATCTCATTAGCATTCAGCATCACCTATATGCTCCCAGAGAGGCATTAAGAAGGGAGGCTCAGAAAAAGAGATTAGAGGAAAGCAGTGAGTGGGGGAAAGGCTTGAAATCACATTATTCTTTAGAAAATGGGCAATTGCAATGTACTAAAGAACACAAACAGCACATTCTTTAAGTCTCTAGAGGGGCAAATGTTGGCTGGGAGATCTTTTTTACCCTGCTTTGTTTCAATGGATAAGTATTTTCTTTTAGTTCCCACTTATCTTTTCAAGTGACAGATTTTTTTTTCACCCCCACCCAAAATATATTAAGTGTGGCTTACTCACAAGGGCATGTGACTTTGTATTCAGGGCAGCACCTGGTGCTATAAAGAAATGAAGCCCCAGTCTACAGTAGTGACTAAGGTTAGAATAGCACATGAGTAAGCATCCTGATGATATCCAGAGAGAATCTGGCAAAAAAAGATCACTTCTACCCAAAAGACTTGGGCACGTTTTCTGTTTAATCTCTTAAATATTCTTGGCCACTATTCGGCATATTTTCATGGTTGGTCATCTATCTCTTAGCAAGATCTAAAGGACGCAGCCAGGTGCAAAGATAATTGTTTCCTTATTTCAGCCAGCATCTGCTCAGCCAGCTGCGTAGCTCATCTGTAAAAGGTGACAGCCTCAGGTAGCTGCCTGCAAACCCTACCTCTTGTGCTCTCGTGGCACGCAGCCCTGCTGAAAGTCTGTGTAACCCCACATTGGAGAGCACCCTGCACAAAAGAATGCCGTCCTGCTGAGGGAAAATTTGAAAGGGTGAGCAAGGTACTCAAGGAGGTACACAAGGAGTGGGAGAAGTTTGCTTAGCACAGAGAAAAAAATTGCAGTCTCACAATTTTCCATGTTTTGCTTTGACCCCAAATTACCCTTCCTTCATATTAAATGCTTTTGTTTTCCCCATATATTATATTAATGTGTTTTATTTTACAAGGCTGTTTATCAACAGCCTGTGGAAGTCTTGACTGCCAAGTCTCCATGTCTACCATTAATGAAGAACCATGTCTACCATTATTTTAATGGCTTCTGTGATCTGTAACTCTGCACATCTGGTGTTAGTGCCAGTTAGTCTTCTATCCTGACGTTCTGTTCTTTTAGCAGATGGTTTGCAGGAAACCATTATCTCAAAGTCAAGGAGCGGCAAGAATATGTGGCATTGTACACGAGGGATGAATATAACCTCTAGCATTCTCTGATGTGTAGCCCTCCTGTACCAGTATTCCTAAGCAACAGTCAACATTGTAAACAAAGAGAAATAATGGGTTTCTGACTGAAGCCAATGAGAGATTTGTGTAGAGTGTAGCTAGAGGATCCAGGTCATATGTTGTTAGATTCTGTTACAGATTTGGAGATGTGCTACTTTATAGCTCTGTTGCTAAACAGACATTTTCATTTCTAAGCAGTTGCTTTCTTTCCTTTGTTACTCCAAACTGCCAAAATTAGAGGCATCTGACATAAAAAAGGAAGTCAGTTTTGTTTAATTTATCTCAGATTTGTTTTGTGACGTTTCCTGGATACATTTACCCATCACTTTATTAAACATGAGTTTATTTTCTGGAGGCTAGAGCTTCAGCTTTGGCTATATTTCAGTAAGACAGGAATTTAAATAATGTCAACATGCTGAGAAATTAGAAAATCTTTCAGGTGTGTTTTGCAGGAGAAAGTTCAGAGCTTCACTATCTCTCCTAATAGTTGGCCTGAGGCTTTTTCAAATGTATAATCTTATTTTTCCACTCATTTGAAATGTAAACAGAGAATTTTCACAGAAGACAGAGGAATCCATCTGCAAATAATATTTGTTTTTGGCAATTTGTTTCTTTAATTATGATGATAAATTTCCACTATTTGGCAGCAGCACAAAGAAATATGCTCTTGCATGTCTTTGTTCCTTCAGGAGGAATGAAGAAAGTGGGTAAGTGGGTCTTGCTCAGAAGGAAATTCCCCATCTAGTCACATAATTCTTGTAATTCACCCCAGCAAGTGATGAGAATCCCCTTTTTTTTCCTCTCCCATGGGAAGGATGTTTGGCTACAATTCAGAAAACATCTTTTTCTGCATTTAGACAAACCTCGACCGATTCATGACAAAACCCAAGTCATGAGGTCATACAAAATTCTAAGATGAAATCTACATTTATCTTTCAAAAAAATGCTCATGTGTAATCTATGTGTTCTTTGCCAGAATAAAGACACGTAGTTCAGAGGTACTGATATGCAGATGGAGCAGCTGATTTAAATTTGGCGTTGCTCATAACTGGGAGACCCCAAATCAGGTGCAAAGCTTGAAATGCCTTGGATGTGCTTTTTAGAAATGATGATTTGTATACAAATTTTGCATCTCTAAAGCAATGGGTCATCCCAAACTTGTTGCTAGGTTATTTAGATATTATCTTGGGGGTTAGATTTGGAAAAGTCATTAATTAATCTTTAAATTCTCTGTTTTGTAGCAGCACACACAAGCTTGTTGTTTCTGCTTCCTAGGCAAACACCAGCCAGAGGTGTGGGGGAAGGTAAGGGATGAATGTGAATCTTTTTAAACCTCACATGCAATACTTTGCCTCCAGACTCGGAGCAGATGATTTCTTGTATAGGCTTAAAGTGACCCACACTTTCTACAACTCTATCCTGTTAAAATCCACATTGCATGTGCTAATGTTGAGAAAGCTAGTCATCTGTTTCTCAGTGTAAAGTTTGCATTGAGTACTGTCTTGGTGGTAGGTTTATAGGATAATTCTGTAAAACTAGGCTTTTTGATCCCTTTGTCTTTTCTTCCTTTTCATTACAGAAGAAATGTACTTACATTTATAAATCTATTTATTTAAACTATATACTCTGCTTTATGTTTGGGGGGCATATTTTGTGCATTGGAGAGAGAAAGAATTATTTGCAGGTTACTTAGAAACTGACATATAAATATCCTATATAGATTCTACAGACTGAACATTTGTATTCCTGGGACTACTGATCTGACATCTCTGAAATGCTTTTTGATAACACTTAGCAGGTGAAGCAGAAACCCTGAAAAAAGTAAACACATAGGATGTAAAATGTTTTATATTCCTTAGACATCTGCAGATTAGTTCAAAATAACTGTAAAGAATGTTTCATATTTGGAATATCTGAATGGGCCTTGGTTCTGGATAAGGAAGAGAGAGCAGAACTGGATGAACTGGATGTGTTAAATACTTTATTCAAAGGCTTTTTTATCCCTTTTCTGCTTTTGGATTTCCCACGACTGAATTTTCTTAGTTTTCCTTCTGCTGTATTGTTTGGCATACGCTGCATGCAAATATACTTAAATCACTAAGCTGGTCAGAAGCCCTCCACATTTGCCTGTTTTATGATGTTTAGTTAGCTATCCTAGCCATATGGGTTTGGGGTTTTGTGGTGGTTTTTTTCCCCCTTTTTTTATTGTTCTCTGTCTGCTTAATTGTAGCCTTTATGAAGCAATGGAGGAAGAGCCATAAAGACAATAAGACAAATCATTCCCAAAGCAAATATAATGAGGAAAATGAGTTGAAGAAGTATTTACATTATTTGAGTTTTCTGTCAATGTTCCTAAAAATAGAACAAAAAAATAAATAAAGTACTCAGATGATTTCTTAGTGAAAGGAATAAAAAGAATTGCAAACATAAGAACAAATGTTCATTTTTATTCCAAGAAGTAGTTCTTGGCAGTATTCAGGAAGCTCTAATGGAGAGGACGAAATGTAGATTTTATCCCAGTTGAGCATAAATCAGTGTACTAGACTAAACATTATCTATTGTACGATGGACTGAATTCTTCTCTTTTGTACAAATGTTCAATTAAGTCTCTAAACTTGACAAAGCTACATAAAATATATTTAAATGACTCAGCAGTTGCCTGTTGTATGACGTGGGCAGCGTATTCTTTCTAGGATGTGACACAGGTGGTTTTCAATAGATTGCAACAATATAAATTATGTGGTCAGTGAGTCTATGAGAATGCACTCACACATTTACCATTGCGTCATCATAATGCTAATAACTTGAATGAAATTCTTGGGGACATTTCCTTCAGATTTCTTTCTAGATCTTGAAACCTAGAACCCCCAAATTTAACTAGGGGATCGGGAGACTGTTTAGTCACCTTCTGATCAGCCAGTTGTTGTGCAGGTCGCTGCCATCACTGCCGTCTTCCTGCAGCAAAAGAGGTGCTGCATGGGGAAACCTTTCAGCAGCAATCAAGAAGAGCAGTAATTACCTACTTACTGGTGTGATCATATTAAAGGTTACATTAATAGCCACCAATGATGATCGAATATGAAGGCAGTGGCATGAATGAAATTATAATTAGTGTAGCTGAGGTAGGTGTATGTTAAACATTCAATGACAAAATGTTAACGATGGTGCACATGTACACTAAGATGTTGTACCTATAACTTCATATGCAACAACCCAACTTTCAGAAGATGAGAATAAGCCTTACCTTGCTTGTCCCTTTTAAGAAGTTAAGCCAATTCTGAGTTGTATTCACCAACTAGGAAAGCATGTGCTGTGTATGACACAAGATCTCCATTCTGCTATTTTTGATGTGCTCTGTAACTTTTAGCAGCATAGCTGTGTTCAATACTCAGCCTACTGGTTTTGTCTTCCATAATGCTATGCAGTGTGGTTGCTTTCCTGTGAGTTCACAAGCTACTGAGAGATAAGGAGAAATCTAAATGGAGTAGCAGGACAGTGGAGATGCTGCAAGCCCAGTGGAGCTTTTCAGGCAGGTGATAAATCAGGTGTGAATTTCAACTCATCAGCATGTCTAGGAATGGTTTGATATTTTGTGCAGGTGTCAATACATGTGAAAAATTTGCTTTTATTGACTTAGCAGAAAACCACAAACATTTATACTATTTAGGTTGCAAAGGTTTCCATCAACACTAAATAGGTGATTCTTCATTGTTATGAAATACGCAGTGCTAAGATTTCATCTTATGTCTGCTATTGATTTCCTTGATGCCTTCTTCAAAACTGGTGACTGCAGCTGTATCTTCCCTCTTTTATAAACATCAGTGTCTCCTAGTGAGCTCTAGAGCCCACGCATTTATGTTTCTGCCCTTCCATGCTCTTCTTACTTGTGTTTCAGTTCCAAAATTGCAATATTACAGAATTTCTAGAAATCTAGCACATGAATGTGTTTTGGGGGGACTGCAGGACAACTGACCTTTTCTTTTGTAGGTCAAAGAGACGGCATTTAAAAGAAGTCAGGAGTTTTACAATAGAAGGAGAAAAGGGAAGAAACTACCACTGTTCAGCTTAACTCAGTTGCCTGGATTGGTCCAACTGTAATATAAAAATACAAACATTCTTCCAGATTGGCCCTCCAATATGTTTTGCATACAGAACACTCTTCTGAGAGAGTATACCCATTGCTATGGAATGTAGTACTCCCTGTAAAGAAGGTAGAAAAATTTAGTTCCCTTATGCAGAGCACAATAGGTTTCATGGGCAGAACGTTGTCTGACAGATTGGGCGATGGACCAGGGATATTTCCAGTACCAAACGCAACTGTTTCTCCTGGAGAAGATGAAGCCTGCTTTGCTTGAGCTTGTTGAGAAGGAAAAAGGAAAAGAACAACCCATTTATTCTGTAAATCCATCTACCAGTCCTAGTTTTCTCTAGTCCATTGATCTTTTGAACTCCAGTCAGTTTAAGGTAAAAGCTTGCATCCTCCCGGCCTGTTGCTGTAAAATAGGAAGTAAAAGTAACTCACAATATACAAAAGGCTATTTGCAATGGAATCAATTTCTTTTGGTTGATTTGAGTTTCTTTCAAGTTCTTGATTGTTAGGCAATGGAACAGGAGAATTGTACAGGAACTCAGTTGTCATCACGGGAGGTAGTAGAGGGGTGTATGTGTTGCTTGGGTAACAGAGCTCTGAAAAATACGCTTTTTGGTGCGTGTCTCTGGAGATGAAAGCAAACAAAATATCAATTGTTCCATACATGAAAGAAAATTCCCTTGCTTGTCCTACATATGACACTAAAAGCGGATCAGTTGATGATTGTTAAGGCCTAGTGTATGTGGGGTGTGGGTGAGCAGGAAGCAGCACACAAGGAAAATTCAGTTCTAGGAGCTGAGACATGAGCCAGCCCTTAGAGGCAAGGCTGTCTGTCAGGGCACGACTGCAGGTGTTTTTAAAATGCTTCAGTGTGAATTTCTCAAGCTGCTAATTTTAGGGAACTTTGATTCTCATTCTAATGTGGGATTTGAACAGAGATGAGCTGTTTATTGCTATTAAAAATCAAAGTATAATTCAATTATTGCAGCAGATAGTATGTATAACGGCACAATCTTATCAGGGTGAGAAGTGCTGCTGTTCACGATACTTGTCTATTGTAAAACAAATGTCTTCTGGACCCTATTTTTTGGAAGGTGGCTATGAAAGTTTGTATCTCTCTGCCCATACTGTTTTTGCCAGCAGAGAGATGCTTGCACGCGATCACCTTAGTTGATGGCAGTGCTGTTGTTTCCCAGGTCATCTGTGTGTTCTGATATCGGATAACTTCTGTTTAGCTCTTTCTCCACAGAACTCACATTTCTGGGGATATGAGCAATACAGCCAGACATATTTCTCCTTTAGGTCACAGGTGAGGGATGTCTTTACATCTCTCAGGCGTGTGCCTTTCTTCCACATTTGTACACCTGACTCACCGAAAGACACAAATTTCTGGGGATATGAGCAATACAGCCAGACATATTTCTCCTTTAGGTCACAGGTGAGGGATGTCTTTACTAGAGTGGGCCAGAATCTTACATCTCTCAGGCGTGTGCCTGTCTTCCACATTTGTACACCTGACTCACCGCAAGACACAAGGTAGTGGAATTCCGTGTTTGAATTCCAAGTCACATATCTGCTAATTTCTAAACATAAAGGGCATTTTTAAGTATCATTCCTTTGAAAGACTGAATCACCAGAAGCAGAATTCCCAGGTCAGAGGAGAGGAGGAAGAAGAGTCAATGAATTCTGCTTTGACTTCCTTCATTCTTGATGGCACCTTGTGTAAATGAATGTGTTCGGCCTTGTTAGCAACCGCGCATCCTAGAACTGATAAAGGTGACTTGTGATAGATGCCTGTCTCCTCTTATCTCAGATGTCTCTTTGAAAAGCTCCTTTGGCAAGAAGCCCAAGTGCAAAGGAACAATTCTTCTGTCTTAGATGAAACTTCTAAAGCATCTGAAAAGTCAACAGGCTCTGCTGGCTGGCTGTTTCCATTCCTTCCTCTACTGTCCACTTTCTAGATTTTTTAAAAATCTGAATGTCTTACTGCTGCCTTTTTTGCAGAAGCAAAACTTCCCAATATCCAGCAAAAGAAAGGTTCTCATTGCTTTCAGTAGTCTTTGGATCATGCCATCAGGTTCATTTAATCTTTGGGTCTGGCTCTCCACAGTTCAAAGTATTTACAGTTTCTACTCCAAGTCCTTATCCAGTTTTTGCAGGTTCACTTTTTAGATATGAAAGGTCTCAGCCTTTCACCTCAGTATCAGCTGTATCTACTATTAACAAGTAACACAGGTATTTAATGTAAGAAGGAAGGAAAAAAGGACATGGTATTATGCTTAACTTGTGAAACAAGAGGAAATGTCTTCAACCTGTGATCCATTTAGGTTGCATAAGCTATGAATGAGGTATTGTTAGATGAATATTAAATATAAATGTATACATTAAATATTTAACTTGATCTTTGTTCAGTTTGCCTTTCTTGTAATTCCTTTCTAGTGTTCGTAGAAAACAAACTTGATTTTTATACTGCTTGCCAGTAGTGACCTCAAATTTTCTGTTTGTGTTAATAATATCAATTACCTGCACACATGAGTCATGTTGAACTTTGTCACTGTATTGGAGGAGCACTTCTTGGAATATGTCCACAACACTTTTTGCCATGAAAACACTCCCTATTGGTTGAAATACTCTGTGAGTGGATTTACTGTTTCACGCACATGTAACTGTGGAAGTTCTTCATTCTTAAATTTTTTCAGTATAAAGCTGAAGTATGCAACTGTTTTAGTATCTTAGGCAGAGACAATAAATGCCCCAGAGAAATGCTGTTATCAAATACAGGAATGAATGCAACCTGAAATGTCTTTTCGCAACGGTCGCTGGAATCCCCAAGTTTGCTGCAGACCACAAGTACGTTTTAAACCTTGGTTTAGCGTATACCCGCAGTATGTGCGTACAGCTGTGAACTGCTACTCTTTGTTTAGGACTGGGCAAACCTCCAGTGGCTATGTTC
The DNA here is from genome assembly GCF_000703405.1 of Apaloderma vittatum. Lineage (NCBI taxonomy): Eukaryota > Metazoa > Chordata > Aves > Trogoniformes > Trogonidae > Apaloderma > Apaloderma vittatum. The sequence continues at coordinate 105,857 of NW_009708421.1, read as the reverse complement.
TTACAAGGAATGCATTTTCCAGTGTTTTGATTTAATGACTATTATTCAAGCTGAAGTCAGTTCCTTTCTCACACTATTTTAGGCTGTGTGTGGTAAACCTTTGTGCCACTGTTCTCCTGAAAAAATACTGGTATTTTCTTTCTGTGCTAAAACCAATGCAAATTATACCAAGCTCTAGCTTATGAAATAAATGTTGGTTACCTTTATAATGAATAAATTCTGAGTTTAAATGAAGCTTGCAGTTTGGTACTGGCCTGCTAACCATCCTTTTTATTGGGGCTGCTCAATGCAATAGTGTCAGGAAGTTCCTGTTCTGTGCTTGGTGATGTACAAATAAAGAACAAAAGGTCCCTGCCCTGAAGGCTGAAAGTTTAGATATTTCTATTGATTGAATAAATATTGGACATTTGTCTTTTCTTGACAGAAAGTGATACATTAAGGCAACTGTTGCCTAGAGAGATAAACAGTGAATTATGAGGATGGAAAGGAACTAAGTATGGAGAGAGGCTTGCTCTGATGGCAAGGTAATGGAGGGGAGATACGTGTGCGACTGTGTCATGTTCTGCCTCTCTTTTTCCCTTTGTTTTTATTTCAGCATGGTACTTAATCAGACTTCGAAGAGAACTGCGACGTGTGTTTTCTAGCATTTACTCCATCCGTGCGTGCCTCTGAGATCGTTTCACACCCTTGTTCTCGGGGTGACGAGGGCATACAGGGAGGCTGCAGCCTTTGAGCTGCAGGACTCTCAGACCATCCTGTCTTTCTCACTTGCATTCAGGACCTTATCCAAAGCCGATTTCGGGCAGTGAGAAACCCTTCAGGAAAGTGTTTGCCTTAGATAAGGGGCCAGATCTACCACTGCGTTACTCAAGACCTACATGCTAATCTTTCAGGCATTTTAGTCCTTATTTATCATTTAAAATGGGTTGAAATTTCCATTTAATTTAAAATTAACAAAATGGATCACTTAATTTTTCAAAACTGCATAGGGAAAAGTTCTTTTTTTTAATTTCCATTTTAAAGTGAAAATATCTCTTACAATTTTTATTTTTAGATCTTCCTTTCCACATGCTTTTCATTAGTAGGCTTAGTTACACAGTAGCATAATTTTATTTTGAAAATTTAAAAGTTCTTACAAGAAGTATGGTTAGTAAAACATACCCTGGGAAAATAAGCTCTTAGTCTCATCTGAAGGAAGAGCAAAACTAGTTATGAAATCATTACCATTAAAAAAAAAATCTATGACCAGTTTTACTCTCCATTCAGTGACAGCAGCTCTGATAAAATGTATCTAATTAACACCCAGCAGATAGCAATTATCTTGTATAATTATGATGAGCTTGTTTGTTCTTTAATTGACAGCTTAAGCAATGTTTTATGATGTTTGTTTGACCTTGACGCTAATCTGCACCCTGCTACTGTGAGCTGCCAACTGCGTGGCTGTTTGGATTTCCATCTCCACCACTTGCACTCACCACTTGTTATCATCATTGTCGTTCTGTGGCGTGATGTGTCCTGCGCCGGCCCTCCGCGGCGGCCGCGGTGTCACTCGGATCCCACGCTGTTGCTCTGAGCTTGCACCCAGTTGTTGCCCCTCTGCTGCCTGTCTGTCCAGGTCTGTGCCTGAGCAGTGTTAGATAGCTGACTCTGTGGGATCCGTAAAACGAAATGCGTCGTGTTGCTCAGAACCAGATCAGCTGTTCGCTGTTGGAAACTAAAGCCTTTAACGTACCTAATAGTTTTGCGTGTCCTTGATACAGATTTTACAATAGACCTGCAGTCTGCCTTCTATTAAAAGGTACCGGATAGTTCAACAAACAAATGTCTGTACTGATAGAACAGATGCGTTTGTTTTCGATGCATCCTGAAGACTTTGGAGAGAATTTTCTAATGAAGGTAGAGTAAAATTTCTTTGCCCTGCGGATAATGAAGTCTTGTGTGTTAGTACCCGGCTGCCATAACAATTTTTACCCTAATACTGTATGATGCTCTACCTACAGCCTGTCCTGTTCATTAATGGATATTTGGGATCAAATTTCAAATTAAATTTCAGAATAGGTTCTTCCTTTTGCTAGGGAAAGGCACACCTAATTAGAGGGGCATTGTGGGAAAAAAGAGTGGAAAGACAATCACCTGCCTCGGGTGAGGGAACACCTGAGGAGGTCATTGGTTTCAAGCTGAGTCTGCCCAGGTCACTGCATCTGTGACTTGATTTTTACTTTTCTTTTTTTTTTTTTTTTTTACTGACAAAGTGGGGTTAAGCATTATTATTTCCTACCCTCTTTTTCTGCCTTCTGGCTGTATGTATTTTACTGCACTGCATCTTTAATTTGTAGGATATTAGTGCCTTCTAATTAAAGGACACTTGTGCAATTCTGTTTCTCCTACACATGTGGAGGGGAAAGAAATCCTTGGAAAGACTGAATTTTGTGTGCGTATTCAAACTGGTTTTACAGTGGTGGTGTATTTTTTCATGTTTGCAAACAGGGAATCTTTAAACGACTGACTAGCAGATCACTCCGCCTGGCACCGTGGCTCATAATGAAAATCTTTGTCCCAATCCCTTTGTTTGAAATGTGGCTGTGTTACTTAGAGTTGTCTCCCATCTGGAAGGAGCTACTGAATTCTTTTAAGTCTTCATCCAGAAGGCTCTGGTCTTTTGTCTCTCTTTTTTTTTTTGTTTTCTTCCTCTCTCCTGTTGAGGAATCAACCATTTCCAGCCACCAACTTGGAAAGCAAGTTGAGTCGACAAATTCTCAGTTCTAGTTTTTCATCATGAGTGTTCTGACGGTTCACAAGCTCCTGTAATGTCAGTTATACTGTAACATAAAATAATTAGGTACTATCTTAGCAAAATCAACTCTGGTATGCTCAAATAATGTGAGGGTTATAATGTAATCAGGGAATAGCCAATGAGCAAAGCTGTAGCTCCCCAAAGTTGTCTCACTGTCTTTGTCCTTGAAGACTTGGAATGAAGGGGTATCTGAAATGTGGAAATCGATGCAATCCTACTTTGCGCACAGTGTACTATGTGAACCAGATTTATGTTGCAGTTTACTTATCTGAAACCAATTCAAAATTAATTTAGTGACAAACAAATAGGAAACATTCCCAAAACAAGGTTTTGTCTCATATTTTGGATTTTTGGGGATTCCATTAGAGGGCAAGAGCCTGGGAACAGCTTATCTTATCACATCATCTTGTCCTTTTCACTTCAAGGCAGTATTAGAAAGTGCAGTGGTGCATAAGACCTGGTAATTACTATTATTATTTGTTAAGCATTGTCTTATACAGCACTGAGAACATTGGGTTTCTGTCCTACATGGATCATTAATTTGGGTATGCAAGATTTTTCAAACAGTAAGTGTCCTTGATGATTAGAGAGAGATTATAACAAAATGCTGCATTTTTATTTGGGATTGGTTTTTTTAATAAATGAAGGAACCAAGTTTTAAATTGAATCCAGTTAACTGTAGTAGGCTTCTGGTTTGGGGATGGGATAAATATGTCAAAACACCTAACTAGGTCCTCTCCCAACATAAATTGATTGTTTGGAAGGAGGTGTGGAAAAATCTTTTGTGTGAGCTATCACGTTTTTATGACTACAGGGACTGTATGCAACCTTCTAGTTTCAGTTGGCAGTCGTGTCGAACCAAATTCAGGTGCTTGGGGTGTCCGGTGTTGTGATAGATCCTCTTCCTTTAGGATGGTTCCTTACTGCACTGGAAAGCCACGGTAATGGACAGCTGGACTCTCACCTTCACTGATTGAGATGTACCATCTGAAAACAACTGATAAGGCTTTAGGTTGGCAGGAGGTGAGGCTTTTGTGTATTATTTTCTCTCCTTTGTGAGAAAGAGTCTGCAGAATCCAATCTCCAAGTTAAATCTAGGCAGATTTATGTGTCTATTACTGGTGCATAAAATAATAAAGGGAATAAAGTCTGGAGATCTATCCAATAGATTCATAGTCAAAAATATCCTGAAGAGACCTTATAGTATTATCTGACCTTTAAAGTAAACCAGAATTTACTCAAATGTCATAGGAACACATGATACGCTTTTTGCCTTAGAATTCATGGGGTAACTATTGATAGAATTAATAAAGAATAATTTTTCAGAAAAAGTGAACATATGGCTTGTTATTACTGACTTCAAGCCACAATCAGAATATTATCTAAATAACTCCAGAATACCAGCAGTATGTTCTCAAGCATCTAGTACATTAGAGCATGACTCCTCAAATGCTTTTGAGACTATGTATATTCCATTATCAATCTCTAAACGGTTTTGTCTGTTCTGACTTCTAATCCCATTAAAATCCTTTAGACTGAGGATTTTATAAAGGTGCTGTAAAAATTTTAAGTGGGCTTGAGGTGACATTTCAAGTCTTTGGCTTGGGAACATTTTTTAGTAACAGAAAAATTAATTAGTTTCAGTCCAAATACCCACAAGTTTGGGATTTTTTCTTTTTTGTTTCTTGTGGTGTTGGCTCTTCTGTCACTTAATTGGTCTGATTCTTCTTCAGTGTAATTTTCCAGTCCTTTACTTATGTTCCTCCAAATCTTCATAAGTTAATAGATGCAGTGGGGTGAGCTGAGAAAACATAAGACTTGCAAAATGTCTTCCCAGGCACAGCAACAAACATTGCAGTTTTTCTCCTGAAGTTTTCTGCTGATTCTAGTGACCAGACAGCTCCAGCCGAAGACATTTCTAAAATGTTTTCAGTGTATACCTGGCTGCTTCCCCACCGGGTTGCTGTGTGCCTCTGCAGAAGGAGAGGAGCTGGAACCAAGTGCACCGGGCCGGAGACTTGGAGCACTGAGAATTTAAATGTCTTGCTCATCTAATTTGGCTCTCAGCCATTTTATTCCTCTCCCTTTGACCAACGTATCTATTTAAGTGCTTTAAGAACTGGGACTCTTTTCTCGGCAGGGGATTGCATTGCATGAGGGATCCTGACCTTGTTTGGGGCCTTCTGTGTTTCTGAAAATGAAGTAATAATATAATAGACTCACTACATGTTGAAGCAACATTTTTTAAAGCTTGTATCTAACAAATGCAGTGATTACGAAAAGTTGCTATTGCTCCAAGTTAGCATATGTGAAAAGGGGGTTAACTTCAGCTCCCCTTTCTTGGCCTGTGTGCTCAGCTCAGAGGAAAGAGAGAAGAGACGGCCTTTCTTAAAAACCAAAAAAGAAGGACAAAAAATACCTCTGCAAAAATAAACAACCCCCCAAAAACCCTAGGCTCCTCACAATGGATCATAGCATCATACCTCT
>NW_009708421.1:91777-100565 GCF_000703405.1 Apaloderma vittatum | reverse complement strand
ACCCCACTCTGCAGAGATTTCTGGCTTCTTGCTGTGTTTTGAAGCTCTCTTGCTGTCTTGCTATTAGAATTATCCTTTGGAGACAGCTGTGTGTTTTTACTTGGCTGCCTTTGCTTTTTTTCCTATTTCTTTTTTTTCTTGATGAGTCATTCTACCAGCTTATACCCTGTCATCAGACAGACCAGACAATGAAGTCACTGGAGTTGCCTGAGAGCAAAATTGGCCCTATTACCCACAACCGCTGAGTCTGCCTTGTCGCTGATAATGCACTGCTCAGGGGCTGGCCTTCTAGGTATGATGGAAAATCACCAGGGACAAGAGACCTCCTACCCAAATAAAAATATTTACTGAAGTTTTTTTGGGTGTGTATGTTTTAAATTTGGTGAAATGCTTCCAGCTGAAAACAGGAAATCACACACAGATGAAACTGGTGTTCTAGTTTGTCAAGGCAGGAGGGAGAATAAATTATCTGATAGTTTCCCTTTACTTGTGTGCACCAGCTTCAGCTTTCTGAAATTAGCAATGACAGGAAGCTTTTATTAGTCTTCTAGTATAATCTAGAAGACCTTGTACTTTATATCAGAATGTACAAGAGAAAAGGATGCTTGACAAAAGTAATCGTTCATTAACTTGGTACAGAAGGAAAGTTGAACAATAGTTTCTAGAGGAACATGGGTGAAGAAATAGTTTTATTCTAGAAGGAGTTTTACTGACAGTTTATGAGAAGGAAGAAAAAGCGAGGAAGAGCGAAGTAACTTTTTCAGAATTGTATGGTGGGTCAATAGGTGCTTAGGAATAGTTAACGATGTTTTCTGATTCCCAGAGAAATGTTATTTCTGCTGAACCACAGTACTCTTCAAAGCCAGCGTAAAGAGACTCATGGCTCTGATAGTACTGATGGCTTGTAGCCTGCCCAGTTGAAAATACAAATTGAAATAACAAAGTGCAGCTGGTCTTTTGGGATCTATAGTAATCTGATGAGGAATTCCATAATAACTGCTAATATTAAACCTTTTACAAGTCTAACAACTTGCATCAATAAAGGACAGAAGAAAAGCAGAACAGGAAAGAAACTAAGTCTTGCAAAACCATGGTCTCCACAGAGACCTCTCTTCCTCCCTTCTGCTGTTTTTAACAAGAGGAAAACCTTTTTATTGCTTAGCTAGCCCATTCCAAGAGATGTGCCTACTAGTGTGCTTTGGAGAGACTAAAGTGGCTGAGTTTCATCATCCTCCAAGACCGATCATTCTTTTGATTCAAAAACGGTGTGCTGTCAGTAATTATTTTTTTTTGTATCGCCCAACATACCAAACATAGCCAAGACCTATGCTTCTGTGCACTGCATGAAAGGATGCTTTCTGTTTCTGCTGTATCTCCAGACTAGAAAATTTCCGTGCATCTCTACAGCTGACTAAAATACGCTGGGAGAGAGGAAAATCAGAGCTCCAATGTGATGCTTGCTTAAGCTGCTTTTTATGTCATGTCTGCAGAGACCACGGAGAAGTCTCACTTATGTCGAGCCAGTGTCAGTTCAGTTCTCCCTCAGGAGAACCTTATGTTTGCAAATTTACCCCAGGATTACAGTCCAGAAGGTGACTAGTTTCAGCTGTATGTTAGAATTGTCTTGCGCTATTTTCCCAGCCTCATTCTATCTTACCAACTGTCTGGCTATGCCTTCCTTGCCTTGACTATTTTGCCATGATGCTTGATTATACTGCTTGTCACATTGATGGAAGATTAGCTCTGTGTGTGAGGGTTTTTCCGTTTTTTTCTTTCTTTCCACTTTTTTTTCCTCCTCTCATTTTCCCAGTGTGGCATTTAGGATGGAGGCTGAAAATATTGAACAAACTGCTGATGTCCCCAAGATTCAAATGTGTGAAAAAGACTCGTAAATGAGTCTAGCACACTCAGAATCATTCTTAACATCTGTTCAAGCAGGAGTACCAATTCCCTTTCTCAGAAAGCACAATTTGTCCTCCTTGTTATTTAAAACCAGATTTCTTTGGGTTTGAATAATATCAAAGTGGAGCTAAGGAAAATAAACTCTCTGATTATGGATATAGCATTTACAAAGGGAGGTGTGGACAATACAGAATTACAGAGTGCTAACTCTGCTGCTCCTATATTTTAAGCCACCTTGTTGCCATCCACTGTCGCGAACCCTGCGGATTACCTCCCTTGGACTGGTGGTCATGGATTTAGTGACTGCTCTCACAGAGCAGGAAAACAGCAAGTGTTTCCTCTGAAAATTTACTGCTTACTAGAATGAAACAAAGGTGCCTCGGAACTTAAATAAAACGTAAAATTATTTTTATCATTTTCATATATACTTCTGGTGAGGCAAAAATCTCTCTCTAACTCACTTCAGTTTTGTCTGGCAGCAAACACTTCAGGATTCTGTCCCCAAAATGTAGTTGCAAAACTCTCGACACTTCAGCAATTTAGTGAGAGAAAGGCTATAAATAGCCAGCCAGACAGACAGAGGCACAGCAGGGAGAACCCAGGGGTCCAAGCTTTCAGTCTCTTTCTTTAACCACAGCAAAGAATTGCAGATATAAAAATGACAACTGAAGGAAGGGGGGAAACAAGCAAACAAACAAAAAAACAAACCCAACTGGTAAGTCTGAAAATGAAGAGAAAAAAACCCCCAAACCCTAAGTACAATAAATGCTACATTTACTAAAAATGCCGAATCGCCTCAGCAGTTTAATGGGCTCTAAAGACTGCTGCAGTAACCTCCACTTGCTCCGGGAGGGCTGAGGGATGAAGTCATTGCTCAGGGCAGCCGCACTGAGCCCGCATCCATTTCACATCGGCTTCGCCTGTGCAAGGGGCTCGGTGCCCGCAGCCAGCGGGGAGGGAGGATTCTGCTGTAGGATCACAGCGCGTCTCAGAGAACAGATCAGAGCTGTTATCCTGATGTCTGCGGCTAAATCCTGCTGTCGGTCAGGACTGCAGTGTGCTGTGAATAGGGTTTTGAGGACAGTTTCAGTGCAGGTGGATGAGAAATCCGTGCAATAACACGAGAATTTCGGGGAAGGCAACAACTTTATTGAATCACAATTAATCAATTAGCATTCCTTGTTCAAGTGACATTTATTGCTGCAGATGTGGTGATAACAATACTGGCTCTATTGCAATTATTACACCTCTTAAAATCCATACTGATGCTTTTAGTTCTTTTTGATAGAGAAATTATGTAAGTCAGAAGTCTTATTGCTGATGCAGTACTGAAAGATGAAATACTTTTCCTCTGGAAGGTTCATGTGCTGCAAGTTTCCCCATGATTAGGAACAAAAATATACCAGCAGGCGGGATACAACCAGAACAGAGAGAGTTCTGTGAAAATCAAGCTTAAAACAGGCAATAAAACTAGTAATGGCATTTCAGCTTAGAGGCCTCCTGCAGGAGTGATCTATGTTACCAAGAAAAAGTCCCCTGGAACATGCCTGTTGTTTCAAGAATGATGAGATTCTGCAACTTTGATAGCTGCTTTCCAACTGCTCATTGGTCCGAAAAGCCTGACAAGTGTTCTTCCCTGAGAAAGAGGGATTTTGAGAGTAACCTCTAACACAAGTACAAGGACAATAGTTAAATCTGATTATATTTAATAGTGTTTAACCCTTCAGGGAAGTTTGGAATTTACTGAGTTCCAAGTAGAAGCCCAGAAAATTTTGCTTAGGTTACGTGAATTAGGCCTTCATGGCTTTGCCTCTTGTATTTATTTTGAACTGGTTAGGATTTAATCCTGTTCAGAAACTGTTTTGCAGTTGTCCAGGGTTACCGTGAGCTGAACCTCCAGGTGCAGGCATCTGGTGCCTGTGTTTATTCCTGTGATTCTCTTCCTATGACTTGTCTTTCCAGCAACAAACTAATACCTCATTCTCCATCAAGCTGTTCTGGTGGTGGGTGCAGCTTGTAACAAACTTAGTATTAGACTACCTAAAATCTGCTGAAATGTTGATGAGTGGCAACCTGATAGGGGGCAACCTTTTTATCAGGGACTGTTGAGACAAGACAAGGACTAGTGGTTTTTGACCTGAAAGAGGGTGGATTTGAAGCAGGTATAAGGAAGAATTTTTTTACAATGAGGGTGGTGAAACACTGCCCCAGATTGCCCAGAGAAGTGGTCCTTTCCAACATCCCATTCTGTGATTTCTACATTGCCTTGTCATGATTTTCTATTTAAAGTATCCAGTGTTTCCTACACTGCAAATGTGAACACTGAGTGGCCAGCTCACTGGCCTTCTGTGGTGTAGCTACCTTCTCATTCACAGTCAAGTACGTGGCTGTAGATATTTTACAAAGAATGTAAGAAACCCTCAAAGTGATCTCGGGTCAGAATCCAGGCGAGTGCTTGGGTGCTTGTATAAATGTCTGTGCATGAGCAATCTCACTTGACATCAGCAGCATTTTTGCACTTTTCCAGATGATGTTGTTTGCTGGACAAGGCCCTGTACTTTTGAAGGTACAAACCGATGAGTGTTAACAAACTGTTGCCACGTCCACTTGCCACTGAGGTCGTGCTTGCTCTCCAGCCACCAGCGTGTCGTTGGCATCTTTCCATCTTGAGACATGTACTGTTCACACTTTGCCTGAACTTGATCTCACATTGCCCTGAATTTCTCTCTGGGACTCAGCTCTGAACGGCAGTGCTTTCCTGATACACAAAAACAAAAGGTTCTGGAAATGAAAGCATGTTCCAGAGACTGTTTAAAAAACACTTTCCTCTGTGATCCTAAAAAGGAAGGCCTGGATGAAAAAACATCGGAAAAGGAGTTACATCTTACCTTCCTGGGCAAGACTCCATAAATTCTGGGAGTGTCTATGTAAGGGAAGGAGGAGGGCAAGAATGAGTTACAAGTGATAAATTATGACTGCCCAAATCCACTTGAACAGACTCCTGGTGAACCCAGTAGGCGTGCTCAGCTAGTATTTTTGTGGTGGCGATTTTGTTGTGGGATGGAAGAGAAGCTGTTCTCTATGGAAGTGCATTTTGGGTGATATAGGACATCGCTTGTGCTGTGTGAAACAGTGAATGCCGTGTCAATAGTAATTACAATACTGCTTAGCAAACTCTGACTGCAGCTCTGTGGGCTGTTTTACTTAGGAGGACACAGCTTTTTTTTTGTTTGATAACTACTGCAAAAACACCTTCTGACTTTCTCATCCATAAATCTCTCTTGCACTTGTTTTTGTGTCCCAATCACTAGCACATAAGCACCAGTCTTTATTTCCCAAGCAACCTTTGTTCCATGTTCAAATATCTGCTTTGGCGAACAGCTTCTTTCCTTCAAATTTTTTTATATTAAATGAGTAAAAACATGAAGTGCACTACCTGTGTTTGTTGCTTGGTGTGCACCTTTAGCACTGCTGGAGGCTGAACAATGAAAGATTGGCACTGGAAAACCTGTGTGAGAAGCTGACTGCTTAAATATCACTCTGCTCTGTAACTTGTGTGATAAGAGCCCGCAGAAATTCTGGATACGCCTATCTTTTTTCAGAAGCTTTGGCCCACTAATTAAGCATTATCCTGTTTCTATCTACTTTTGATGGCAAGGCCCATTCGATACATCTTCTACTCTACTCTGGTCGATGCAGTTTCAAACACGTGCCATTAGTGTTCATTAAAAAAAAAAAAGGCTCCTTTTATGCAGAACTGATTACAGTGAATTCCTTTTACACTGCAGTGTCACAAGTGAGAGGAAGACCTAGAAAATAAACTTAGCATGCATCCTACTCTAAAATTTTTCTTCAGGAAAAAAAAAAAGTGTAATGAAAGCTTTGCTTTTCTTCTAGTTTTTTAGTCCAGGACGTCTTTTTGGTTTGTTTTTTCACATCGCATACTTTCAAATCTATTATGGCAGGGTACAAGTGGGAGAAGTTAAGCCTTTTGGCGTAAGACAGATTTGAAAATAATCTCAGTATTTCACAGTAAGGGGAAATCAATAAGGCCAGCAGGACAGAGAAGAATAGGTATATTAATAAACTAAGACTCTGAGCACAGTGGGGTCAGGAGCTAAATGTAGCTCTACCTGGAGCCTGAAAGATCATTCCAGGCACCGGAGGCAGGACGTGGTGGGAAGCTTAGAAGCGTGGCCTACTTGTAGCTCGATGCAAAAGATGTGGGTTGCTGGGTTCTTTTTTTGGCTATGGAGGAGTGTTTCCCCATTAGGATACAAAAATAATAACTCCAGAAAATAAATGTGACTCACAAACAAACTTCCAGCTCATTTAGACTACCGAATTACATTTGACGAGGTAACTGGATTCTAAGAAAGCAGCAAAATGCATTTGAACTCGTCGGAGTATCTCTGATACTGAATATGCCTTCATCTGGGATGATAAAGAACTTTCAGGACTTGTGTTTCAATAGCTGTAATTATTGTGGATATTATCTTGCTGGGTCCATAAATAGTTGCAAAAGAAAGGGCCACAGCAATCAGTTGAGAAATGTTCAAATAGGACAGTTGTACACTAAAATATAAATGGCCTGCTGGTTTTAGAATTTCAGTTTCCTCTGCTCTTTAATGCAACGTGAGAACGTGAGGGAGGAGAGGCTGCTGGCTTTTGGAGCTTCCCTGTTCCTGACAGCTCCTGTGTGAAGAGGAAGTTTGGGTGGGGCTAGCACTGAACTCAAGGAGATCTGTGTGTGTGTATCTTAGGGTCTGGCCCCATGTAATTAACTAGATTATAAAGTTTTATTATTATTTATTGGATGCAGAGAAAAAGGAGCTATTAGGAAGTATTTAATCAGAGTGTAATTGTGTTGTTAATAGAGTTGTGTTGTTAAGCAAACACTTGACAAGAGAAAGGCTTTAATAATCCCATGGGGCCAAATGGGTGTGCAACACCAGACTGGGTAAAACCTTAAGCAATGTTGTCTGACCCTGCTTTGTGTGGCTGGTTGGACTATGTGACTTACTGAGGTGCCTTCCAAAATGAATTATCCTTTTCTCTTTGATTTCTTTTGCTTGATAGAGAAAGCCTAGACACATTACGTGCATAGAGGGAAGGTGGGACCATTTCATTTAAATACATGATGATCTTAGAGAATGGCTTTAGAGAATAAGTAATCTCACTTTTTAATATATATTTTTATACATATATATAAAAATATAAAGAAAATACAGACACGAAGGAAAAGATCAGAGAAAGATGAATCCCCATCACCTTTCACCTTGCCAAGTTTTAATATCAAAGGCAAGTGGGGAAAAAAAGGAAAAATAAGAAAAAGGAATGGCTGATTTTACAGACGATCTGTTTTTGTCTTGACTCAAGACCACTTACCCCTAAGGTAACTTCACACTTGTAACTAGTAGTTAGACTAGTTTAGAAAGAGTTTTGAAAGACTGTATATAACCTTATAATTTGAGACTAAACTGAATTTGATGAGACTCGTCTAAGATGATTCTACATATAAGAAAGCACTTACAGAATTAGAGCCTACAGGCTTTGATCAGTAATATTTTGCCATAATACTCTTTTCCAGAAATATTCTGAGCTACTGCCTAATTCCCAAGACTTATTATAATTCCTAATAGTTACTATTGCTTGCCACATTTCTTTGACATATTTCTGCCTGGTTTTGTTTGCTGTTCTTGTACCATCTTGTTACATCAGGTGATGGTGTATTATCATACCAAATAAACGTATTATGAATGCAATTAATCTGCAGAGAAACTACTAGGTAATTCCTGCCCATGACCTGAATTTCATTCCTTGCAGTGCCACTGACTTAGCATGTGACCTTGGATGAATTTCCTCATTAGGAAAATGGGGCTGATTATTTACCCCCAGGGCATAGTACTACACTGTTACCAATGACAGAAGCCAGGGCAGTACATGTTTTCTTGGAACTCTCCCAAATTCTCTCCATTGACCATATGCTAAAAGACATTATGGGGGAGAATCTTACCTACGCACTCCATGGGGACAACTGAGTATTTCATGTGCCAGTAGAAGAATGCTTAATGGGCCAGGTTTGTTACTTGATGGTGGTGTGATATATTAGAGTAAATCTACAGCAGAGTAGGTTTGTAATACAGTGATGTCAATGCAGTTCATGCAGTAAGGTAAAGGATGGTGCTTAAGCTATAAATACGTGCTCTGCTCTGTGCATTACTTAAGCTAGTTCATCATTTAAACCCTGCCTGATAATGAAACAGGAGAAAATATATTAACATGCTGGCTTTTAGTTACTGTAAATACAGATAAGACTGAGCTTTTGCAGTGAGCAAAGAGCAGCAGTCACCAGCCTTTCCTTTAGACCGTGGAGGATTTGTGTTAGTTTGACTTGCATCTCCTTTTTTCTGCTACTGGAAAGGCTTGTGCGCATCAGAGCTCAACTGGTTTTGTTTTACTTGTTATTAATTCTCTTAGCTGCTCTGATAAAAACAGATGGTCTCTTCTTGCACACTTTACTTTTTCTCTTTGTCATCGATAGCACTGAATCAAGAGGCAGAGGCATGGGGTGATGTTGAAAGTACTCCACCACAGGATTAATTTATGTGAGAAAAGGAAGAATTTGATCTTTCTTGTGCACCTACCTGTATGTTAAATATGGAAATTGCATCAATACCAACCTAGGTCTCTGCTTTGGGAATCTCAACAGAGAGGTGAAAAACTAATGTGGACATAGTCCAAGACAGGCCAGATAAAAAGAAATTCCATCTCAGGCAATTTTTGCAGTAAGTCCTTTATTTTATAAAACGTTGTGGAGTTAATGGGGTGTAAGAACTGATCAACCTAAATGAAATATTTGCTCTAAAAAATGGGAATATTTAAA
>NW_009708421.1:33531-91756 GCF_000703405.1 Apaloderma vittatum | reverse complement strand
TACCTGATAGGGAACTGTAAGCTCTCAATTTATGCTTCTAGAATTCTCTGTGGGCCCAGTTCTCTGGCTGGACTGCCACACGCCTGGAAAACCACACACCTCCACCGCAGGCTGCCCTCCCTTCTTCTGCAAGAAAGGCCTAACTGAGAGACCTACAACACAGCCAGGGAGTTCAGCCTCGGGAGGAGGATGAAATTAGGAAACCTTCCAACACTGGCCTTGCAGGATCCAAGTATTTCTTCCTCCTTCCTCCCTCCCCTAAGCGTGAAAATACTATTGAAATCTATAATTGCTATTTTGTGTTCCCTTGACTTCTGACTAGGTCAAGCTCAAGGTAGTTTTTCGAGTGGTGAGATAGTGTTAAAAAAAAAAAATAGAAGGAAAAAAGAAAGAAAATTATGAAATTGGAAACTTATTTTTTACTGTGTCCAGAACAGGCGGTTCTGGCATTTTGAATTTCTTTCTGCAAAGTTCATGCGAGAAAGAATGTGCTTCAGCAAATACTCCCTAGCAACTTGTTCACCAGCTTGTTTCCATTGTCTAATGCTGGTTCTATTCCACCACTGGTATTCTCTCAACTGTTATCTAGTCCAAGTTTTACTCCAATTAAATATAAATTTCTCTTAGCTAAGCTACCAGAGCACTTTCCTAAGCAAACACAAATATCTTATGTGAACTAAGTCTGTGTTCTTGACTTCTGCACAAATGTGGTGTGAGAGCATGTTTGCTGTTATCGAAGACACCTGACAATCTCTATCCTCGTCAACACATTCTCTTTAATTTTAATTGGGTTTTAATCTTTAGTGTTACCTAACTAAATATATTTGTGGTTCATCTCCAGGTTGTGGGGATTTTTTTCCTTCCAAAACAAACTATTATTTTCTGCTGAGCCGTCAGAGTGCCTTTTTTAAACAAAAGCTCATCCGCCTTTATCATTTTGATTTGCAAGATGCCCATAAAACTTGAAGTAGATATTTGCTTTGCATTACACGTAACAGGGATTTAATTACTTGTTTTATATCTTCTTGATATCGTCCTTTAATATGTCCAAAAATAAAATATGATGGCAGCAATGAAACATACCTTCCCAAATGTCTGCATTCATTACTGGTACTGATAATCAAGGCCCTGATTCAGCAAAGTTCTCAAGTGTCTGCCCTAATTTTAAGCACAAATAGTCATATAAAGTCAATTAATCATTTTTCATGTCTAGCTTTTACAGCGTTTTATTATTGCCACTGCTGCTGGTCCAGCCAGGCTGTCCCTAACAAGGTAGCTTTCTTGGTGACCACGTCTCTGTGAGTTTTGTTTAAGTCAGGAGTTACTCAATTATGCAATTGTTCTTCATGAAGCAAATGCTGCTCACATGGAAGCCTGCAGCAACATTTCCTGCTTTCAGTTACAATAGAAATAGGCTTCAGTGGAAGAGATTATGGGAATTTTATTCATTTCAGTAGGGTTATTGACTAGTTAGACACATAAGAGGGTATAATACTTTTTCTTTCATCAATAAGCTAAGCACTTCTCTGGGAAAAGTAGAGTTATTTTGCTTTCAATGCTACTGCTGTGCGTCATATCCCACCGGTGTAAATCCATAACCCCTTCCAATCAGTCTGAAAATACAGACTGTTGAGCCAGAAGAGATACTGAATGGCAGCAGGGGTGGGGAAAGACGGTGAAGGATGTCTCTGGTTTAGGCACTTCCAGAGCGCAATGAAGTGATAACGTCAGAACAAGACGTGCTTTTTAGGAGCAATCACTCATTCGCTACTGTCAAGATCACTGTAGCCTATGGCGAATGCATCTATTTGGTGTTCTTGTATGACCCTCGTGTGGAGAAGGGAACTTCAAACCAAACTGTCAGGTTTGTGCTTTGCGAGTTCAACAGCAAACCCACTCACCAAGCTCGATGTGAGTGTAAATATACACTGGGAAATAGAGCCGTCACTGACAGACTTACCAAACCCAGACTCTCATTTTGGAGCAGACCTTCTCCAGGATAAATGGTGTGAAGTACAGCCAACTGCATTAATTTGCACCACGATCATTTTAAAATGCAAGGTCTAACCGTCACCAAGCCCATGAGTCTGCATTTGGTTTATTTGGTATGATGAGAGGAAACGACCCAGATGTGGGTGGTATTTTTTTCAATGCACATGAACAATACGTGCCTATCCTTCCCCTCGAAGTTTCAGGAGGACTTTTATAGTAGTTAGTGCCAATGGGTGGCATTTTGTTCTGAGCAGCAGTGACAACAGAACCACATGGTGGCTGTTCCTTCAGCTGCCGAAGCAGAGGTGGGTCTCCAGTCTTTGGCTGCATCAGCAGCTTTGGATGACAGCAAGGTGGGCTGGTGGACACTCTGCCTTTCACCTGTGATTCTCAAAATGACGCCAGGGAGCCCCTGGAGACTATCTGGTCTACATACACCGGGAACTCTTTCCTGGCTCAACAGCTACCTGAGAAAGGGAAAGGGAAGAGGGTCGCCAAGCAAGTCTGTCGGTCGTGTCCACATTTAATTGGCAGGATCAAAGTGAATCACTGACATTTAATGTCTTCAAATAAACAAATCTCTTCAGAGCACATACAAGACTGTTTCTGTGCAAGACAATACCTTTATTAGAAGAAATAGTGTCATCGAAAAGTACCAGATTTTTTTTCCTAGCTGTGCATTAGAGCAAACAGATCTGGAACATTCTGTGTTCAGGTGCAAGGGAATGAGAGTAAACAATTGTGTGTAACAGTTCAGTGGCTGAATTAAAATAATGCAAGCGGGAACAATCAGGTTGAATCAAATGAGAGAAGCAGCAGTCGTCTTCCAAGAAAAACAAACCTACAGGATTCTCTCAAAGGATACCATGAAAATGGTTCCTTCAGTCCAGACTGTGGTCAGCAGGAGCTGACAGTGACCGTTACAGAAGCTGCAGCTGTAGGTGCCCTGGTGCCAAATATGTCTCGTTTGCAGTGGCTGCCAAAAAGCAGTCGAGATCGGCGGAGTATAACGAGGTGTTCCTCAGATGTGTATTACCTTGTTGAGGTATATTTAACAAAATGCTTAGCTGAGAGGCAATCTGCTGCTGTGATTTGGGATGAGTGCAAGTGATGCAAATTTCATTTCTTTGTTACATAAAGAACAAAAGTTACACACGCAGTTCCTGGAGCTGTGCTACACATGGTGTAAAGAAAGCCTGAATTAATCCCTGCCAAACAGGCCTGTGTGTCCCATGAGGACATAGCTGTAGTTGTGCTGCTAGATAAGATAGGATAGAGACTGCAAACGCTCTGCCTGGAGATCTCCACTGTGGTACGTGTGCTGGGCGCTGGGCGTGGTTTGCTGTTTCCTGAATGTGCCGCCTTGCTGAGAACTCCACAACAGTGTCGGAGTAATGTGGTCAAGGGCCCTGAATGACTTCGAACTGCTGGAAGAGCAGCGGCTCCTGACTGACATTCCTCCATTCATCTGAAGAGCCGATGCAGAAGAGGAAGCACTTGCACATCCTTATTCTGTACTTCGACATCATTGCCTTCTAGATTTAATTTTCAATGATAAAATACAATTTGTATAATGTGTGGAAAGGTCTGATACCGCTGTGCTGGAAGGAAACTACAGCTAGAAGCATGATCATGTTCCATTTCAGGCTAATTGAGTAAGAAAAATGTACCAAGATAAAAAAAAAGGGGAGGGAGAAATGTTCTCTGATTCACACAGGGAACCTAATAAAAGGGAAAGGATGGTGCTGACAGTGCTCCTACCTGCACAGTCTCACGGTTGTGTGGATGCCGCTAAGCCTAGCTTTTCCAACAACAGAGCCTCTCCTGTTCCCCCCTTCCCCTCCCCACTCCTGAGGGGAGCTGGCTAAGGCAAAAGAGCAAATGCCATTGTCTAGAGCAATCCCCGATTTACTTCCAAGTCAGACTTGGAGCATGTGGAACTTTCATGAGCTCTCTCGCCCTGGCCTGCCGCTGACCTAACCCTGCCCGCACAGGTCACCGCCATTCAGCGCCGAACAATGCCCCTGACATCCCGGCCTCGGCAAAGGCCTCTTCAGTCACACCCGATTTTGCTGAATAATGCTGGGTAGTTTTGTGAAACGTGCCTGGGTTTTGCTCCGCCATCCGCAGAAGAGCCACGAGCTCTGTTTGCATAGCAACTGTGAGAACAGGGTGGCCGAAATCTCCGTCGTTTGGGGCACCCAGCCCCGTCCCTACGAGGCTTAAATAATCCCTGACTGAAAGGGAGCCGAAGGGCTGATAAATATGCAAATGCTTTTGGCTTTTAAACGCCTCTTGGGCTGCAGTGAGAGAGGTGGGCGTGCGACAAATACAGGCCTGAGCTCCTAAGTGAAGAAATAAAGTGTGATTGATACCATTTAAATCCAGGGGCTAAAATAGCCGACTTGAAAATGTCAATACCTCTTTAAATGTGGGTGGCATGTAAATTGCTACCACATATGCAAAGAGCGACAAAGCTTTAAAGAGTGCTGGGGCGAAATGAGTTTACAGGCTTGCGTAAGGGACTGAACAACACCAAGGAAGGAATTATTTTAGCCACCAGGATGGTAACAGTCCTTAGATCCTGACTCCAGGGTGCAATTTTTTTTTTTTCCTAAGCCCATCTATTTTTAAAAAAATAATTTTAAAATAAGTTTGACATTTCGTGTGAGGAGCTGCTGAGAAATTCCTTATATAACATTCCCTCAGCGAAATATTAAAAGCTTAACTGGTCTGAATTTGAGTGCAACTATTTGTTCCACTTACTGGAGTCCCACCTCTGCCCCCTCCCCCTGCTCCTTTCTCCATATTGAGAAATAAAGTATAGATATGGCAAACTGTTACAAATCTAAATTCTGCCGCCATAAATGCTGTAGCAAGTAATCTTTTACACCCCCTCTTCCCTTCCTCCTCTCTAAAATGTATCTGAAACACAATTACTGTGTTTAGTGATTCAATTTGTGAAGACTTTGTCACTAGGACAATGCAAGTGGCTCAAGTGTGATAAAGCAAACATACCAATAAACCTTGTTTTTATTGATTTGTAGGAAGCTCAATTGTCTGGGAGAAACAGAGAGAGCTGACATCACCCCCTGGTCCCACTGGAATGCAGTGATAAGTGTCAGCCTATTTTTCTTACAGGCAATTTCTCTGGCTATGTGATGTCTGGCTGCAAATTTAAAGTAAATGACATTCCACAATCTGGTAGGGATGGGAGGTGAAGTCTGCATTATTTGTTTTAGCATTTAGAATAATTTTGTGTCTGAAAATTTCTCCAGTGTCTAGACAAGATGTATTACTCGCCTGCTGAAAATATTAAAATTTTGTACTGTACACTCGACACAGGTACTTTCATAGTAAACACACAGATTCAATTTAAGATTTTTAGACTCCTTTTTACAGCATATTATATTATTATTACCACTGGGGGAGCGAGATTAAATCTAATTCAGGTAGTCAAACACAGTGCTGCTCTGTGCAGGCCAAGTTGTCACACCATTTTCTTTTAAAGCCTCTTAAGCATATTCATTTAAATCTTTTTGCATTTTGTTGTCTTTCAGTATAAATGCAGCAACGTATTTGATGGGGAAACTACTGGGGCAGCTGTGCATACAAAACATAGTATGATCAGAAGAGCAATATGAGCAGGGCCTTCTATTTCCAGCTGCTTTATTCTACTTGTTCCTTTACATAGTCTATTTGAAAATGCAAGCAATTTTAGAAATACAAATAACTTGCAACTGCATAGAAACTTTCTTTCATACCCATTTGTCCTCATCAACCTGGAATGTCTCTGGGTCACTAGGACCTTGGGTTTGGAGTTCTCTCTCAACTATTCTAAGCAGAACCAAACCTAGAGGAACTCTTCATAAACTAGGTGATTGTTTTAAGTAAACTCTTGCCCATATACTAGCTACATTTCCATTTGCAAAGCCGTTTCTTAAAAATATTAAGTCTTTGAACCAATGAACACCAATGGGTAAAACAATCATTAGGAACTGATTGAGTTCCTATATGAAAATTACTGAGAAGGTTCTGTTCTAGTAATTATTTTTTAAAAATCACTTGATCTTTGATCTCTCTCTCCATATGATCATGAATTCAAAACTTCTGCACTTTGAGGAAAGCTGAATTTTGTACTACGGTAATAGTGAAATTGATCACTAAATACTATGATTCTTTCATGAAAATTAATAAATCTAATTATGCTGCCTTTGCTCAAATGCATAATTATCTTAAAAGTTGCCTGTGATATTTCAAGGAAAAATATTTGCAACTACTTGTTTTCTCATTTAAATTTATTCAACATACGCTACCTAAAGTGTACAGTTTGCGTTGAGACAAAAACATGTATGTGAAGTTAACTCTCTTCAGCTCATCTATGGGCAAGAGACAATAAATATTTTTGTCTTAGTGGGAGAATTTAAGATATACTGTGGATTTTCAGTTTCCAAAGAATGGAAAACACATCTAAGTGAATTTCAGTAAATAGAATCATTCTGTTAGATATGTACCATTTTGTCTAGCAATCTCAAGGCATATATTAGATATTATAACGTATCCATCAACATACTTACACAATATTATGCTTTTCCTTGGGGTTTAAATATGATACAGATTTAGTATGCGGGTATTTACCTAACTTGTAAACATGCTATTTCTTTGGACATCTTATAGTAAATCAACAGAAGCCCAATGATATGTTTTTGCTGTTCAGGGTCATTAGAAGAGAAAAACTTCTGTAAGAAAAGCTTTTATTTAAGGTGCGTTGAAAAACCAAATTAATTCCGTAATTGTTTCTTTATCATAAAAATATACTCTTTCTAAAGTCAGGAAAGAAATGCTTTCTGAAGGGAATATATGCCACAAGGATGATGGATAGGAGCAAAATAAACCAGGCCATGAACACTGAATACAAAATTTGTATTTGTCCTCCATCTGTATTTGTTTGACCTGTTTGTTTTTCTTACCAGGTATCTAGCTCTCTGTAGCTCCAAACAGCCCTTCCCTTTCTCCAGTAAAGACAATGACTTTGTCATGTTTAAACCATCAAGCTGATAGTGCAATTAAAGATAATATACTGTAACAAGAAGATGCACAGTTAACTCACCAGGGACTGTGTAGCTGACTTGAGGGAGAAAGTAACAGAATTTTACTAGCCTTTAACAAGTCTCCCTCTTCAGTTCTTTAATGCGCACATTTTTACTGTAGTAAACAAATCTTATGTCTGTCTTCATGCCTCTTAGTAACTTTCCCTGTTTCTTGTTAGAGTTTTATGTTTCCAACATTTCCAAACACCAATTCTCAAAAATCATGAGCCAGGCCTTTGGGAAAAAGAAATCATGAGATTGGCTTAAACCAAAGTACTTTGAATTCCTTTTATTTGCCTTCTCTCTTTGGAGCTGTAAGGCTACTGGCACTTTATCTTTTCAGGCTTATTTCCACAACTATGAGAACTAGAAATATATTCTTTTAAAATGAAAGATGAGATTGCTTTGCAATGTATGAGTCTAGCAGCTGGGGCTTTAAAAAAGCAAACCCACGAAATATCGTGAGACTTGCAATAGAATGTGAAGTGCTGTTAAGTTGGAGAGTGCTCGAAGGCTGAAGAAACTCGTGTTATTAAAATAAGTAAGTTGCATTGACTTAAAAGAGCTAAGAATCATGAGCAACCACACTACAAAAATATCTGTCTGTGTCCAACTTTCAACCTTCTTTGGAGCCTGAATGGATGGAGGGATGGATGGATGGATGCCAGCAGCACAGCCTAGCACATGTGAACATAGGAAGGCAAAAAATATTAGACTCTCTTGCTATTTCCTAATGCAATTCATGCACTAGAAAATGCCCTCAGTGAGACTGCGCAGCCAACCTGCTGTGGGAAGCAAAGCTCAGCCAGCAGAGCGACCTGAGTAGACTTTCAAATTCATGAACCTGAGTGCAGGTTTTGAGATGCTTCAGATATTAATGCTGTTTCCACATTCTGAATATGTCAAACTCTGGCTTTCTGGTAAGATGGTGATTAGAAAATATTTTGTACATCAGGATATGATCTTCTCTGTCAGCTGTGTCAAGACCCCTTCCCATGACTTAAATGCTACAATCTTACTTGCATGAAGTTTTCCCTCATACCTAACAATAAACCTCAGTATTTCCTGTCCTTCCCATCAGAGGACAGATTATTCCTTTTCCCTCTGCAGCATCCATTTACATATTTGGAGGAATATTGTATCATCCTTCAGTATTAAACTCTTTGAACTAAGAACTCAGCTCAAAGGTATTGTATTGTACTGCAGTGTAAAACCAGCTTAACCCAGAGGCACGTATTTCCTACTGCAGTTTTTTATCTTCACTGCTTGCAGGGCATGTCCGTTGCCTTTGTCTGAATTAAGCCCCTGCTAACTCGGATCCCTCACAGAATGCCCTGCCAATACCCCTGTCTCTGGCAGAACCCTTACTGCTTTCTGCATTCTTATTTTCAATCTGTGTGCAGGTTTTGGTTTTCAATTTACATTTAGTGTATTTGAACAGAAAAAAATGCCTCTGAAAAAGGTAATACTGAAGAAATTATAGGGGCTCAATATTCCAGCATTTACCCAGCTTATACACAGGCTGGGTAAATACTGGAAGAAATACCAGGAAATAAATAATAGAAGGTAAGCTTTGAACCTAGGAGTTTCCCATGTTGAGATACATCAATGAATAAGCAAGAGGCTGGTGCTTTAAAAGGAAGCGAAGACAATTGGGAATATATGTGCAAATGGTCTGGAATTCAGGCATTAGGTGAGCATCTTTACCAGAAGCATGCAGAAAGGTTTGTAGCATGTGTTTTCTAGAAAGGTGCTTCTTCGTGCTGCTAGAAATAGGAGCTCCCCTGGGTGAGAAGCTTGTGCCACTGCAAGGAGGAGCAGAATCAATGTTAACTATTCCCTTTTGGAAAAGTTAGGAGCTAATCCTCATTTCCTCACACAGCTGTGGGAACAAAACACCTGACAGTGTAACTAGTGACTGATTAGAAGACATAACCATCGTGGGACTTAAGCTGTTTGAAATGTGACAGGTAGGAAGTAGCTTGGCAGCATTCCGATGGCTTTCCTGCCAAGTGCTGTAGACAGCCCTGGGATGGACTGAGGTTAACGAGGTGGTTGTTCTTGACAGCTGTCATTTCTGTGAAAATTTTGTTGATACCACCCTTGGAAAGATGCTCAAACTACCCTTTGGCATGTAGCAAGGCCTTCAATTAGAGAGTGCTCAAAAGCTCGTCCAACCTTTGCAGTTTGTGTCCCCTCTAAATTATTTTTTATTGTAAACTCACGGTCAACATTTAATGAGGAAATTAATTACCAAAGTGATGACAGACAACTCCATTCTGGGAGTCATTTTAAAAATTTTTCCTGCAAACTAACATATGACACATACAGAGAACAAGCACTGTGGTTCTGTGATTCCTCTAGCAGAGTGCTGCACAAGGAGTGAGAAAATTCAAATAATTTAAAAATCAGACCTCGCTGCAGAATGCTTGAAGACTTTGTATTTGTGAAACTGGTGACTGTTGGGTTTGGTTTTTTCCAACGTAACTGATTACATAATATTTGAACCTACAGATGCTCTCATTTACAGCTAATGTGCGTGTTAGGAAGAGCTTAGAATCTCAGGGCTGTTCCCTCCCATTTGCTGGCTGCAAGGCAGACTGACAAAGGCAGTTCAAAGTTCTGCTCAGAATTTGCACCTCCTATTCCCAGTAACCTGGGAGTTTGGCTTCCGTGCTGAAACACACCCTGTGAGTCAAGTCAACCATTAGAAAACAGCCTCTCAGGTTCCTTCTTTCCCAGTGTGCAACTCTTGTATCAGGTCACAGGAGGAGTGGGAAGGTGAAAGGAAAAGGTCAGCAGACGTAAAGAGCACGAGAGAGCCCTGGGCAGGAGCCTTGCTGGCGCTACCCAGGTGTGCTCCGGAGGCAGCACCCACGGCCTCTCTCTGCCGGCCGCTGGCTCGGGCGTGAGGAGCTGTTGGGTCAGCGGCTGGGTCCATATCACGACACGGCCCTGGCACAGGGCTGGGAACAAGGGAGGTGAGTTTGCAACCACCAGCTGCAATCAGAGCCAGTTGTCTGACTTTCCCTCTCCACCACATTAGACTGAATGTATCCAGCATCACGACTTCAGGGTTGTGGGCTTAACACGAGGTAGCTGGTTTTCTTACTTTGACCATTGTACATTTCTGCTCTCATTTCTAAGCATCTACGTGTTCCTGAGAGGCTGCGTTTTTTCTGGCTAGATTTTCTGAGTAGATCCTTATAGGATGCTTACAAACTGCAACTATTTCGCTTCTAGCTCCTTGAATCTATGGTAAATTATTAGGCAAAGGCCAAACTGAATGGTTTCAGATCTTACTTGTCCTTCAGTGAATGTTATAGGTAGTTAGACATGAAAGATAGTCTGAATTTTACTGACATGCGTTTTGGGTTCCCAGAACATCTGCCTTGAACAAAAATCACGAATTTCCCTTGACCTTTCTAGAAAATCAGAAATAGAAATGCACATGCAATCGATTCCTAAAAAAAACCAGTGGATTTATAAAGCTGCAATGTAGATGGATGTGTCTAGTTAAAACATCAGTCTTCCTATAGGACTAATTGGCTTGATGCCAGTTGTTGAAGAATGAAGCTGTTCCAACATGTAATCAAGTAACTCCTGAGGGCCCCCAACTGCTGCCTTAATATAGCCATACCTGCCACGGCGACGAGATGGCTTTCATTCTCAGCCAAGCAGAACAATCTCCCTTTGGAGAACAGCAGCTTTGGAGTATAAATGTATTCGGAGCTTTCTCCAGCCTTGGGGGAAGGGAATCCTCACGCTGTAAACAAATGGAGATTCTTATATCAATTGTTTGTGCCTTAATTATTGCAAAGAATAATTAACTAATCCCACAGGGACTTGGAATGGGTTGTAAGGCATGCAAGACTTCGTCTATCACTTCGTGCTAGCAAGCTCAAGATTTGTGATGAAGAGAAAAGGCATTGTTCTCTGATCTCTTAGGGGATTTAACCTAGATTTCATTAAGCTCGTGATAACTGGGTGACACAGAGCACACCAGCTACTTCTGGAGCCTGTGCATCTCTGTATTTCACTGCAGATGTCTGTCATATGCCTAGACCAAAATTAAGAGAGGCTGGTGCATAATCAAGGTTAGCTGATCCCAACCTCTGCTGGCCCCGGGGCAGCAAGTAAAGCAGAGAGATCAATTGTACCTTGGTCCTTGGCCTTAGCTTCATCTTTCTATTGTTATTATTAATAATAATTATTATTACTATTATTATTAACTCCTAAGGTTGCAAGGACTATGGGAGGGTTTAGCTGGCAATTCTTTTCAGAGTTCCCGTGCTTGTGCTATTCAAAAAGCAATCTGCTAACTTCTAGCTTCTAACTTCCCAACTTTTGCTATTAGGACTGAAGATTTTTACCCACATGCACAAGCAGTAAAAGAACAGGGTCTCAGGGAGTTACCCTGTCCAGCCCTCAGCCTGATTTACACCACTTGTGATAATTTTTGTCCAGCCTTTCTTAAGTATTTCCAAAACCAAAAACTCAGCAACCACTCCAGATAATTTATCCAGTGCTTCCCTGCTTTTACAGTTAGAAAGTTTCTCCTTCTTGTTCTTTAAGACCAGGATTTCTTGTCCTCGTGTCAGTGTATTCCCCCCCCCCTCTTATTTTCTGCAGCCTTTTGCAAATTTTAATTCTTGTCTTTTCCTCTTAAATGGAATTCTTCCAGTTCTGCTGATTTGAGATGTAAGGACCCTGACGTCAAGGACCCTAACTGTGATTGCTTTCTTCTAGCATCTTCCTGACTGCTGTTAAGTTGTTCTAAGGTATGGAAGCAGTTGAAGACTTTCTTGCTTCCTTTGTATGTCAAGGTGACTTCACTGATTATCTGTCCACTCTAGTATTAAACAGCTACCTTCTCTGCCATGCCAGATTGTTGGTGCTGTAATCTCTGCAGCTATTTCCCACTGTTTCTGATTCTGGTTATTGCTATTAAAGTTGTAGCAATGCCTTGCACTTCACTGAAAAGCATTCTACTTTTCTAATTTGTCATGTACAGGTTCCTACTATCTTTGTGTCTGCTGCAAATTTTCCTATTTCACACTTCAAGACATTAGCAGAAATACTGAATGCCACTAGACCTAGAACAGGCCTTCAGGATATCCACTCAATATGTTCTTCAAATTAACAATAATTTCTTGTTAAATCAGCCTCTTGCATCCGCTGCTGGTTTGCTTCAAGACCAAATTCCTTAACTTGCCTCTAAGAATGTCTCATGAGTCAGAGTCAAAAGACTTGCTTAGAACAAGCCATGACAACTGTTGTTATTCCTCTATCCCTGAGCCTGTTATTCTGTCATGGAAAGCACTGAGCTTGGTTTGACATCATCTGTTCCCAGTAACTGCATGTTTGTGCTTACTCATTTTCATGTTATCTTCTGTGGGTTTGCAAATGGTTTCATTCTTTTGTTTCAGTATCCTTCCAGAAGCTGAAATTTATTTGCTGGACAGTAATTTCCCAGTTCTTCGTCTCCTGGTTTCTGGTGAGTGCTGTACTGGTCTTCTGCCAGAACTCTGGCCTTTTACTGTCCCTTCAGTGTTTTCAAAAGCAACTGCTAACATCTCTTAAGATTGCTCTAGCTTGTTCCCAGAGTACCTGAGGGTAAATGGTATCAAAGCCAGCTGACTGGAGAAGCCTGTAAAAAACCCCAAACAGCACATCCTAGCCAAACTTGTCCCTGTTGTCACTTGTGACAGCTGTGTTGGCTCCTGGGCCAGCTGCCTAACTGCAGTGAGCAAAGCAGGCTGAGGTGGGTATCACTGTCCTGGCTGTTTGCCTATGTGTGCCTACAACACAGAGTTTTATTCTTATTTCCCTTACGATTATGCCTACAAACACCAAGATGCCCTTATTTTAGAGATTATGAATACGTTAGGAGACAATTGCTGCTCTAATGTCTTAAGAGAAGAGGAAAGATAACATACATGCAGGAGATGTATTTCAAAGTCACACATGCGTGTCATCCATGAATCCATCCAGCATGCCTCTGCATAAAGTTGTGATTTCACTAACAGACGCAAAATCTGATCAGAATGAAACAGTTTGTGCACTAGGTTTTTGCTACATTTTTGGGAAGAGAAGGAAGGGTAGGGGGTGTAAAATAAACCTGTTCTAGCTTGAAAATACCTATTTTTACAACGTAGCTGTTTCTAAGAGCAAATTTATAGAACAGATTCACCCAAGTCTCCCTAAATCCAATGGACAGTCTCTCATTAACTCCACTGAGTGCTGGAATAAGCCCCCAAAGGCTCAGTCTGCAATCTGAACCGAGGTAAAAGCCCTCATCTGTGAGCTCGCACACATTTGCCCATTCCTCTGAGTGCAGCTGCAGTAGCGTATTTAATGCTGCATGTCAGAATGTACTTCCAAACTACCTTGAAGTTTAGTAAAAATCCATTAAGCACTAAGTTTCCTCCTTTCTTAAAAGTGAAATGAGTTTAGCCTAGATACGTACTGAAAAGTGAATGCTCTCTTAATGTGTGCATGAGAACGCGTACTCCGTGTGTAAGAAGTTGCTCCAACTTTCTGTTGCTCTGGCTTGCAAGGCTACGCAGAATTGTAAGGGAAAATATGTGCTCTGAACCTGGGCCAAAGCTGACTTAAAAACTTTAAAACTCTGTGTGGCTCTGAAATAAAACAGTAGACAATTAGAATGTTAGTCATAAGTAGAAGGAGCTGCTCATTTCAGTGTATCACAACATGGACAGAGCCAAACTATGCACAAGACAAAAACATCTCCACACTTTCTGTTTTTTGGAGGATTAGGGCATTGGAAAAATAAAAGAATGGCAAACAGGGCCAAGATTTGGGGGAAAAAAAATTCTTTTTAGCGTAGGAGACAGTAAGATGCCCAAGTGGTTCACCAAGCTGTGTTTCCCATAGAAGTGCCATCCTCCAGAGCCTTCCCCAGGCTGGGAGTATGAAAGAAACACTGTGGCCAGAAACACACTTGTGGGGCTGTTCCGTGAGCCTGCAGAGCTGAGTGGGTACGGGCAAAACCTCACCTAGGCTTCCGAGATGCAAAGGAAAGCTAGATGACAAAAACACTGAAAAAGCTGGAGACGGGAGATTTTGAACATCTGTCCACCTTCCATCTCAGTTTCCTGTGCAACTAGGTGTTTCAGCTGCCCATGGCACAGCCTGACTCCTGCGAATCCAGCTTGTCTCTGAATCATTAAGGCCTCTTTGAGTTGTGAGCCTGCAAACAGCTCTTCCAAGCCATGAGCACAAGCCCAATACTGAAGGCACCAAGTGGCCAATGACCTTTGCTGTTACAGCTGTTTGAGTGTGGCGCAAATGCGGCTGAATCAAAATTTCATCAACAATTTTGTTCTGTTCTTCAACTTGTGCTCATTGTTTCGTATCTGTGAGCATGCTGAAGCCTGAAGTGATTGAGGGGGCTTGCTGTCATCGCAACTCAGTCTGCTCTTCATGCTGAGCACTTTATGTTTCTCTGCCTGGAAAATTTCAAATAAAATGTCAGTCAGTGCATCTCATTAATCTGCTAACAACTAAGTTAAAGGTCTAAGTGCTTTAAAAATATAACACAGATTTTAAGTTCAAGGATACCGTTGAGGTTAGAATCCTTTCCTCCCATCCATCCCTCCATCCAATCTGCCAGCCATCTTGCTGTAGTGCGGTTTGAATCCAAATAAGCCTAATGGAGAAAGGCAATGAGGTTACGTTGGTTCGCTCCAAAGCAGAAAGGAAGGTAGTTGAAGCAAAATCAATACTTGAGAAAGACAACAGAGTTACAAAGCCTTTTTCCTTGAAGACATCTGTCCGTGCGTCACAAGAAAGCACCAGCCCCTTTGATGTTCGTTTGGCAGCATTGCTGACAATTACAGCTGAGTCTTCAGCCCATGTAAGCCTCAGAGACGGAGCTCCATCTTCTCCTCAAGGAGAGGGTCGTTGGGTCGAATGAGTGAGAAGTTGGTGTGGCTTTGAAAAGCCACACACAGCCTCTGTTGTGAATGGGCACTCGGTCAGACTTGGACAGACGCCTACTCCACACATTGCGTGTCTTTTCAGTTCTTTAAGCACTCAAAAGACCCATGTATTTTCTTTTTTATAATCCCGTGTTTATAGATTCATGTGTGCATGTTTGTGTACGCTCCATATTATTATTTACAGCTAACTCTATATCCCTTGCTATTTCCTTCTCCCTCTTTTGTTACATTATATGCCATATTTTCATGCCATATGCCACTTAAGCTGCACCTTTATGTGTACAAAATGTGTACCTAATTTGCATGCACAGTTACTACCATTGTAGACACAGGCACGGAGTGAGTAGGCATATTTGCATGCAATTATCTGATTTGCTTGCCCAGTTGTGGTGATTTGCATATGCAGATTGTGTGCACAGTTGTACATTTACATGTTTTAAAAACTGGCCTCAATGGTTTATTAAAATAGCTTTAAGCTTCCTCTTATAAAATATTGAAGATCCTAGAACCCCTCTGGCTTTTCAGTATTATATTCCCTCAGTAAACGATCTCCACATTTTTATATTCTGTCTCCCCCTCTCTCGTCCAGTACTCAAGAGAGATTTAGTCTGCAGATTTATACATCCATTATTTCAAGGTATATTTGATCTTCTCCATATGCCTCTGTTAATTCACCCTAGCTGTAAGTAGAGGAAAAAAAAATACCCTTGCTTAAATTTTAGAGGATATTGCACCTATCTGAGCCTGTGTTTTCCATTTAAACTCAGATTCTTTTCAATGAATTAATTCTCACGGAACTGAAAAGATTCTTTTCCTAATAGAGAATTCATCAGTTGCTGTGGGTAAATCTAAGACTCTAATGTGTGCTCTGGCACTGCTTTAGCACGAAGGGACCGAATGTGTCTTTGAAAGCATCTAGAAGTTTTTCTGAGAACAGACTGAGTAAGACGAAAGTTGCCAATTTGGTTTCTGTGCCTTAAGTTCTTTTAGACGTGAAATTTACTTTACCATCATTTTTCAGTCATACTTCCACAACCCTGGGACTTAAGTTCTCCCACCCGTATAACTAGTAAAATTCTTGGTAACTTCACTAACCAGATCATATCTATAACTTGGAATAAATGGTCCCTTAGTGCTTGGTGCTGCACATACCTCTAATACCTATGAACCACGTGCAGATAAAGAATTCAGCTGAGCAAGCTGCAGTTTCATCAGGCCACATTGAAACCTCAGATATTGCCTGTGCTCTAGACAACTCTTGTATAATAAGCATGAGAGAAATCAAGAAAAACTTGCCATCTTAAAATATGCCAAGATAACAGGACAGGATTTTTTCATAACATTCTTAGAGGCGAAGGGAATGGAATAAAAATTCAACTGTGGGGGTACTATATAACTGATTACGTTAATTATATTAACTCCACCTTCAATTTAGCCAGCAAAAGCCTGTGCATTTTACAATTATGATTCAACCCTAACTTTTGTGAAAAAATGAGGCAAGCTTGTATTTTTCTCACAATGGCAAAGCTGGTCTCTGCTTCCTAAAAATCATCTGAGAAAAAAATCTCCCATGTACGGCCACAGCGAAAGGGGCAAAATGTATGCATCCTGTCTCTAAATATTTCACAGTTCTGCTGATGCTCAGATGTCTTCTGGAAAAAGGTTTTCTGCAAAGGTTGCCCAGCAGGGAAGGGAACAGAAAACACAACATAGTAACTGGCTGGAGGGAACAAGGTCGGTCTTTGAGGTTACATATCCCACAGGAGCAACAGAATTTCACATGAAACCACGAGTCTTTCTTTACTCCCCTTCTCCTCCCTGTCACGTCTGTCTGGAAGCTGCAGATGTTAGGCAGAACCACTGCCACCTGATCTTGTTCCCATTCTGGCACTCCGTCAGGCTCTGGCATCCTTTCTTCTGGTTGCTCCTGGCCCCCTGCTTCAGATTATAGGCTCTGAGCTTAGGTGCCGTGTTGCAAAAGTGTTTTACCACTCCCGAATTGAATTAAACTTGCAAAGAATTTATGGGAATGACAACTGAAAAAAAGCAATATTTTATTCCTACCATAACTAGCTGCCCCCTTTCTCTCTTTTTCCCAAGGTGTCTGACACATGGTGAATCACAGACACTAGTGCTGAGACCTGAAAACTCAACAGAGGCAAAGGAGAGAGAAAGAAAAGCTTGGAAAAACACCAGCACCTCACTGCAGCTGGGATGAGGCGGCTGCACGCAGGCTCCACCGAGAGCATGGTCTGGAGATTGTAACCTCACCTGCCCAGGGCTGGGCTGGGTGGGACGCTCCAGATTCTGACTCAGATTATCCAGCCTTGTGCATTTAGTTGGTCTGCTCCTCTATTCTAAGTTACATGAAATCCCTCTTTGAGCATGGTTTTGAGTTTTGTACAATTCATAAAATGCTGACAGAAAATGTAGAAATGCACCAGTGTATTTTCCTAAAATTCTCTCAGGATTTAGAAAATGCACCTACAGAGTTTTACATCTCTATAGTTACATGCCAGAGAGTCTAGGTTGGTATTAAAGCCTCATACAAAAATGTAAAAAGTGCTTACAATGGACTAAAATAGCCTTCAAGTAAGAGGATGAACTGTCTTTAATTTTGTGCACTCAGGTCATTCTGCAAATGTTCAGGAAATGGTTGGACCATGTTATTTCCTTGGTCAAGCATCTAGAAAAAGGCTTCTTTGGCCTAAACTCAGTCTTACAGAATATCTTGAAGAGTGAACTCTAATGCTGGTAATTGTAACGCTATGCTGAGGGAGTCAAGTTTCATTGCAAGCAACTGGCCAGTGTTTCAAAGGTCGTGGGGATGAGCAGCTTCCGCTCAACAGTTACAGTTGTTTGAGCTTCCATAGGAAAGGATCAGACCTTCTGACACCGCAGAGAAATTATCTTTTCTTTTAACAGACTCTCAGGGCTGTGTGACAGCATGTGGGTGTTACATTCATGACCCCAGCTCAGGCCAGGAGCCTCAGACGTACAAACTCACCACGAGCTCTCCGTGCACTGCTCTGCCTTGGGAGCAACTTTCAGCCAGTGCCACGCTGGGGAGATACTAACTAGAAGCAGCCTGACGTGATTAACCTGGTGCCAGTATGTGCTTTTGTGGACTTAGGGGAGCTCACAAGAAGCTTGACAGGCCGTTGAGATGAGGTTTCACATTAGAGAAGGGGCTTTCTTTGGAAGATGTTGCAGATCTGCCTTGTCCTTCCTTAGCTCACTACACAGGAGCAGCCCCTCAGGCCCCACTGTGAATGTCCACTGGACAGAGCTATTCCAGCAGAGGGTTTGGGAAAATTTTCTTCGTTTGAGTTCCTTCTTCCTTTTTGATTTGCTTTGAAAGTACATTCCTGCCCCGACCTAAAATGCTAACATAGACATAGCCAGCGTTACTCCTCGGTGCCTCCCCTCCTCAGGTTCTTCCTTACCTGGGCATTTGCTGTCTGCTCTGCCGGGGCAGCTGGTTCTGCCTAACGAGCACTTCTATCCTTGCAGGGTATTGCAATGCTGATACTCAGTAGGTGCTGCTTGCAAGAGGGTATAAGGGGAGAACTCTTTGCAGACCATGTGAGCAGGAGCTACATGTTATTTCCTGAAGTGACAAATTCACTTTCCCTGCCTCCAGGTTCGGGTTGGAAGCAGTAACATTGCTCTGCAACCACGTGTTCTCTACCCCACCTGACGGACTGCGCTGAGCGTGATTTACTTTGCCTTTACTGAGTCACAGAGCTTTAAAGTTCATTAAAATCAAATTTGATTTTGATTTTTTTTTAACACCCAAACTACAGTTTTTAAAGGCCAGCCAGAAATTACCTGGAAATATCTCTCTTTATGCAGGAAATTGTATATAATTATAGCATATTACTGCCAGTCCATGCCTGCCACTGTGTGTTACTCAGTTCCAGTTTATTTTTGGGTTAGAAAACAGGGGTTTTTTATTGAAACTGATTCTGAAACCTCCAGGACCCCTAAATCTCTGCAGGCTACAAGTACAGCAGAATTCTGATCATATTTTACTTTTAGGCGTCTCTCCCAGTGCTCTGCACTTTGAACAATCATCTTTAAGCAAGTGTCTGCAATTCCCATGGATTTATCCTTAGGAAATGTACCAAGAATCCCCTGGCATCAGAATTAATCATACTGAATAAAGAAAAATATGTTTAAATTCGGCTCCAGCAGGGAACCTACTTTGGAATAAACTATGAATTCTAGTTTACCCAGCATCCCGCCTTCCAATCCCTGCTCCATTCCTAAAAATGAAACAGGCTGTAAAAATAATTTTTATTGTCCAAAGTAAGAGAAAAGAAAAAAAAAACCCACACCAAAAAACTATGTGGAAATCAGAAAAACATTTTGTAATCATCAAAGGAGGTTTTAGGGCAGTGTGATATGTAAAGAAATGTGTAAGTTTATAGTTTTGTGTGTAAACTTGAGATTTAACACTTCCAACTGCAATGAGATTGCACTCATGATCCAGCCATGATCTGATACTGAAATAAGAGTGCACGCAAACAGAAAGCGATTTTGCAGTTTCAGAAACTAATGAGCACAAGATTTTTAATGTGGCTTTGAAAAGAGAAGGGGATTCTTTACTAAGTATATCAACAGCAAAAGTATCTCAGATATGAGATGTTAATTTTTATTTTTATTTGGTAAAGAAATACTGAGCGAATTGATCTTTCATCTAAGTGGAAGTAGGGATTGAGGATACATTGAACTAAATAAGGGAAGGATTTGGAACCCTGAGGGAATAAACACCAACTCAGGTAAACTCCTGACAGGTTCAAAGACTGAGAGTACAAAACCTATAATTAGAAGAATGTATTTAAAACACCTAGAATGAGTTATTAAGAAGGGCTATTTGAATTCCAAAAGTGCCACTTCCTGACAACAGGAGGACTTGAATTCATCATGTTCCCCATGGAAAATAAGAATTCTTATAGGACACAGACCTAAACTGGTACAAACAGGTATATTTTGTCATGAATACTTCAATGCTTGAAATTAGATTGAAGCGTCTGACTGCAAGAATGTAAGAAGTGCTTTCCAGCAGAAACAGTGAGGGTTAAAACTCTAACTTGGCAAGCTGGCAAAAGGGATTTTCTGGGATAGCTCTCTATTTTTGTGGGTCTGTGTTGTGCTATATCTTCATCAACAACCTGGACGATAGGTTTGGCACGTACCCTCAGGAAGTTTTCACCTTGAGAGTGGTGCAGCACCAAAACAGGGGCAGTGAAATCTCCACCCTTCAGGATTGTCAAAAATAAGGCCTTGAGATAGCCCTGAACCTGACTGGAGCAAATGACCACCAGAATTCCCCTCCAACCTACATTATTTTGTGATTTTATGACTCTATTTATTCAAACGTTAGAAGGGAAAGCACTAGGATAACTGGTCTGAAAGTTTCTTTCTAAGAGTATACTCCAAAATAATCATCTGAGTGCCTGAAATATAGCCATTCCCAGAGTCGGAGGTGCTCTGTGGGGAATGTGGGAACAAGGTGACATGGATGGCATATTTGGTGGCTATTATAAACAGATGGGGCTGGTAACAGATGTACTGACTAAGAATAATTTTGAGGGAACTGCTGGTTCAGAAGAATTAAAAAATGGTGACACAGGAGGAGGTCAGGTGAGAGCAGTTACGTGGCAAAGGAACAAAAATCAGGGTACAGTGGCAAAGAGACGACATTTAGCTGGTTTGTTGTTTCAAGAAAAACAATTGAATCTGAAGCAGAAGTCTCCCCAACTTAACAGTTTAGAATCATAGAATCATTTAGTTTGGAAAAGACCTTAAAGATCCTTGAGTCTAACTATTAACCTAACACTGCCAAGTCCTACTGAATCATGTCCCTAAGTGCCACATCTCCATGTCTTTTAAAATCTGCCAGGGATGGTCACTCAAACACTTCCCTGGGAAGCCTGTTCCAATGCTTGATAACCTTTTCTGAGAAAAAATTTCTCTTAATATCCAATCTAAACCTTCTCAGATACAACTTGAGGCTATTTCCTCTCGTCTTAATCACTTGTTACTTGGGACACCCTCCTTTCAGGTAGTTGTAGAGGCTTGTGGAGAGCATCTTTAGTGTGTTACTGTGGGGTTTTTTAAGCTTTTCCAAATGAGTCTTCATTTCCATGGCCAGATATACTGGAATGAGCTAGCTTGTCATTTCAAATGCAAGAGGGATTGACACACAGCAGATGTGTGTGTGCATGTGTGTGTACACGTGTTTTGGTGACCATGATTTGCATGCAAACAGTATCATTACCAAGCTGATAGCTGACTGACCACACACAGACACTATACACATAATGACACCTCTAAACTGTCTTAAAATCTTACCTCAAAAATCTCTTTTTAAAATTACAAGTTAGCTGAGTGGCGAGAGCTTTGCTGAGGTTGGAACACCCGTATGTAAGTTCTGAGCGCAAAGCTACATTAGTAATGTAATAAGCCACTAAGGACTAGGCCAGAAAGAAATCTAAAAAAAAAAAAGCAAAAAAAATAGCAAAATTTTGTGGTTCTGCCTTTGGCAGACGTGTTGTTTTTCTGAGTCTTAATCCACATGTCCATGTCCTGCTTATGTCACCTTGTAGGAGAGTGATGTGACTCAGTGGCTTCTGCCTATTCCAGGTAATCATTGCTGGGGAAGATGTGCTAAATCAGAAGCTCACTACCTCACTACATCACTGTCTCTGAAATAGAGACTTCCTATTCCAGACCAACATTTTTAAAAGCTTTTGTTTTCCCTCTCCTTTTGAAAACCCTTTCTGTCTATTCCACTGCTTGGGGGTCAACTCTATCCTTGCTGTAACTTCACCAAGGCTAATTTGCCCCATGTTTTCCCCTATCTCTGAGCCAAATACCTGGTTAAAAGAGATGGTGACAAATCACAGAGCAAAGGGAGTTATTTCCTCACTAAATACTCTCCCTGGGCTAAATCCTTTATGTGAACTGCAGTCTTTCGCCAGCTCATGGGAAGCTGGTGGCAAACACATTTGATGTGTCGGCTCAGTCAGAAGGCGTCTAGGAAATATCTGGACCTACTTCTCCTTGCTCTTGCTCCTAAATATCCCCTTGTGGGTATCTCAGCAGCCATTACACGGAGCCAGTCCTGAAAGCAGATGTTTTTTCCTTTTTTAAAATGGGAGAGTTCATTTATGCTGAGAATACAGTTTTTACCAGACTGCCTGCAGGACAATACAATAAAAGATTTATCCTTAATAGCATTTCACTGAAGTTTCACCACAGGAGACAGGGCGTTTTGCTGTGCCTTTTTTTATTTATTTTCCCCTTCAGTCGCTATGAGATTCTCTGCTCTTCACTTTTTTTTTTTCAGAGCATAATCCCTAGATGTCCTCTGCCACCTTCTCTCAACTGAATTTTTCTCTTTTCTTCAATCCTTTCTCATCTCTGACATACTTCTCTCCTTTTTGTTTTGCTTTCCTTCTCCTATTAGGCAGTCAAAGGAAATTAGAAAAGTAACTGGGTATGAGCACAGTAACTCTGAAGTTGGGCAAGCCGTCTCTAGCAAAATTAGCATGAAATAGGAACTAGCCTTTGCTCACCCGCAACTTCACATTTGCTTTTCTCTCTAACTCTCTGTTTGACACAGTTGGCTGATTTACAACTGCGACTTTTATCTCCATGATTGGTCTCCACTCTTCCCTCCAGGTCGCTGCTGAGCCCAAAGTGCACATCCATCTTCCTGCCTTTTTGAAGGTCTCCCTGCTCCAGGATCTATCTCATCTTTTGTCCAGGTGAGGTGCACACACTTAGATGAACTTCCAGAGCTTGTCCCAAGAGAGGCAGCACCCTGCAGAGGACAGATACACGCCTCTGAGTGGAATGGGATTCTCTTGCAAAGTGCCCGTCGCATCCCATTAAGCTTACAAGCTTATATGAGGCACTGCATGCCAAGTGGCTAAATAAAAGAAGAACACAATCCTGTATGACTGATATCACTGACAAATTGCCTGAATAAGGGTCTACTAGCAAGCGCCAGTTCTGTGTAGTCCGTGAGCCCTGTGGAGGTACAACGATGTCTAGTGTGTTCCTGCTGGGTTGGCTGGAGGGAGAGTTGAGATCCCATCTCACACCAGTCCTACCTTGTCTGCCTCTTATTTCTACACAACTGAATAAGCAGAATGGTACTTACCTTCTTCCTAAATTGCTGCAGAACTTAGGGTTGCAAAGAGCTGCTTGAGCAGCCTGTCTCATAATTAATTGTTATCCTAAGCTTCCTCAGGTGCCTGACTGCTTGAGTATCTAAGAACTTATGGGCATTTGGTAATGTCTGAAAATGAAAAGTCTCTTTAATATGCTTATGATAAGTATTTGCACTGGTTTAGAAAGCTATTTTCATTCCACTCAGACACTTGTTAAATAACTTTTTAGAACTTGAACATTTACTGCTCATTTTATGTGTGAAATAAATCAATCAGATTTAAAAAAGGAAAGAACCTGATTTGCCCACAGCCCTGTCTGAGCACGGAGGTGCCATTTTGCAATCTAATGAAGCTTTCAGTTAAAGAAATGAAAGTTGGGGGGAACACGTTGATGCCTAATAAAAATGATTCAGCATCCTCTTAATTTTGAC
This sequence comes from Apaloderma vittatum, assembly GCF_000703405.1. Lineage (NCBI taxonomy): Eukaryota > Metazoa > Chordata > Aves > Trogoniformes > Trogonidae > Apaloderma > Apaloderma vittatum. The sequence goes on along the minus strand of NW_009708421.1, from coordinate 68,093 downwards.
AAGCAGTGCGACTTGTATACCTTCCAGTAGAGCAGTGTAACAATAGAGTAGGAACTTGTAAGTCTAGACTGCAGAAGACACCTACTGACAATGATGCATCCTCCCCAAATCTGATAGAGCTCTGGGGAAGGAAAGGGCCCCAAGCAACGCGATGAATATAAGCAGAATGAGGATATCTGCATGCACTCAGCTTTCAGTAAATGCACTTCTCCAAGTTATTAAGAAGACTTTTTAGGAAAGGGACTGCCTTTCTGTGTTCGTATGCATCTTTCACAAAAATGAGATACTATGCCATGAAATTGGGCTTATTTGCTTGTTAATAACACATTCCATAATGAATAACACATTTTGAAAGTGATGCACTTGCTTCAGACTCTTCCTAGCTTGAGGGGCACGAGTGAATGCAGTCCCAACCTCCTTCGGTGGCAGAGCCTCAGCTGAGTAACAAATAGCAGCTCTGCAATAAATTTGAAGCGCAAGGTCTGCATAGGTGGACTTTAATGCAGGAACAGGATATCTAGACTTGCTAGTGTAGCCTGTCACTGCCTGTCTTGGTGCTTGTGATGACTGACGCATTTAAATTCAAGAGAGTGACTGACAGTTAAGGTTAGTCACCATTTGGGGCTGCTATGCTTCAGCTTCACATAAGCTTAATAGACAGCAGATCTTCAGGGCTACCCAGCACGACACGTGGCTCTACTATGGCTAAAATCTCTTCTCACACACCACTCCATTCTCTACTGTTGCTAAAACAATACATGACTTTTCCTTTTCCTGGTGCTTCATAGTTAATCAGTACCGAGTTTAAACAGGGATTTTTATATATATAAAAAGAAGAGTTTCTTAACACCTTTATAAATCATCCATACTTCACAGTCTGAGGTTATTACCAGATGGGTATCTGTTGAGGCCTGTCTGAAGAGACTATCTGTGACTTTGATGTATTTTTTCCTATGCTGCTAACAAATGGGTCACAGCCCAGTTATGTGATTATACAACATGTTTACAACTTCTGCCATACTGAAGATGCACAGAATATTGCTTGGCAGGAGCCAAGACATGCATCTTGCATGATACAAGAAGTTCTGCCTCTCTCCCTTCCATCTCTCTGCATACAAAACTTCCTTGCTGTCGTATTTGAGAATGGTGAGGCTGAGTCTCACAGACACAAAGTCTCTCGATCTTTAATATGCTTTCAAGCTCAGCAACAAAAAAAGGATTAAAATTGTAGCACGCAAAGGCTCCTATGTTATGAAGTATCATCATCAGAACACTTTAAGTAGTATTCTATAACACAGTCAACCGTAAGTTCAATTTTCACTCAATCACTTGAAATGCACTTAGGGAAATTGCTCTTGTGCTGTTTTCACAACAGCTCTGGAAGTCAGCCTCTGGTTTAATGATAACTGCTTTAATCACAGTTTGGCTTGTTTCATTTTGACAGCATTGATGTAACAAATTATTTATTTTCTGTATGTTAAATATACTATCATTGCAGCTACCAGAATTATGTTACTGGTGCACTAAATGCAAACGACAAGGTTTGCATCTCATTAAGGTAATTTGTGTGCGCATAATTTTCAGTAAACACAGTGAATGAAATCACATATCTTCTCTACCAGAAGTGTCATCTGAAACTATTCGTGCTTGTTTTAGTAACGGAAGTTATTTTTCGAGCCCCGCTATATATAGCAAAACATGTGTTTTCTCAAACAGGAGGGCCAGACCGTAAAGCGAACACAGCATCCTCAAGCAGGAATTGCATTAAAAAATATTGTTACACCATTAGGCTGAACAACCTGCCTTCTCGTGTGCGAGGAATCGCTGCGCTGTGGTCCAAGTTCAGATTCTGGAGGGTATGCAAAGAGGAAAGGATGTTTGTTCCTACACCGGGAGCAAGGGGATAGGGGAATTCTGCCACTAATTTGTTCTGATCCTGCTGCCTCATTAGGGCAGTCTATAAAAGATGGGAAATGTGTCCTATGTCAGCCAACGTGAACTTTCTGCATGGAGCTGTTAACACAGTAAATAGCTCAGGAGGAGGGAGGGAGACAGCTGGAGTACATTGTGTCTCATAAAGACTATACCGGAGCCTTGAATCTTCATTTAACCCATCACTGAGGTGACAAATATCCACCGCTTTGCTGCTGCGTGATGCCGCTGCTGCTTGCCTGTTAATTTATCTGTTTTCAGGCTGTCTAGACATTGTTTGGGTCAAAAAGTGCTGTCTCTCCCCTGCCGTGGGATTTGCCTGCTCAGCTCTCACTGCAGGCTTCTGTGCCAAACGGGCTTTACAGAAGAATGCTCCCTCTGTCTGGATGGCTTGTTAAACGGGACTCGGGATATATGGAGAGGTTTTCAATCAGGCTAAGGCTTCCTACAGATAAAGTTTATTTTAACCTCTTCTCTCTAAAAATACACCGTCAGGGATAAATAATTCAAATACTTTAGGTTTTTTTCCCCTTGTGATTAAAAATCTGCCTAAAAGTGTCCTTGAAATGTTCTTTTAGGCGGTTCAAGCAGGTTTTGGATGGTCTAACCCCAGACTAAACTAAATGCCAACCTGGAGCCCAAGCTGTGCCTTCACTGGGTGGGACTGTGCCCTGCACAACGGGAGATACTGGCAGTTATGAGAGTCCCTAGCTGTTGCTGCCAAAAAAATGTTAGATAATACTTTTAAAATGGTACTTAAGTAAAACTAGTAATGAATACCTTGGCCATATATTTCTTGGGAATGCTTGTAAAGTTGTTGCCCTTTGGGGCACTCAACTGCTGGGATATTCTTTATGGGAAAAAATCATCCAGCTGCCTTACCCAAATTGTTGCCATGAGATTCTCAGTTTGATTCAGTAGGAGATACCCAGAAGTTCCATAAAAGCAAAATTCCCATTCACTATAAAATAATGTTGTATTGCATTATATCTTCAATATCAGCATTGATTTCCTAATGTCCCTGCTGTGATCTTAGACTGTAGGAATAATGTCCTATCTGGGATTTAATGAAAAACCTCTTTTTTTTCCTTTCCTTTTTTTTTTTTTTTTTTGACAGAAAAATAGGGTTTGGATTAACTGAAATATTTTGCAAGGACAGCAAGGACTATGGAAAACATTTGTTGGTGTTTGAAGAAGTAGGTTTTCCAAACCAAGGCATGCTACACGTGCTGCGTGGCAGGAGCTGTAGTTCCTATGTTTCATGTTCCCATTTGAGTTCAACAGTCAGCTTGGCTTTATGTTCCAAGATTTACAGCTTCCTCACACCATATGCAATTCACCACCTACTGCTCCATTACAGAGCGCAGGAAAGGTAGCCCAGCTAAGGGAGCTCCACTGAAAGACGGCACAGGCATTTATATTAGTGTCCACAGCATGACTCTTACGTGTACATGTTGCTGTATGTTCAGCAGAAATACTTAGAATGTTTCTCTTTTTTTACCACAAATTCACATTTATGCATAAATACTTCTGACAGATGAAAAATTTGAGGAAAAGAAATCCACTCTCACTTGAAGAAAATCCTCCCAGCCCTCTCTCCTGGTTTACAGGTCAGCCTGTGGGCTATGCCTGCTTTTTACAGAGGGCCTGGAGATGCCTCCTGAGCTGGTAAAATTCTATCACAGGGATGTTGTCGCTGATTTTTTGGAGGACAGGTCTGGGTTTTCTCACATCTGTTAACTATACCCAATTATTTGCTGAATAGCACTGTGAGCAATTCTTTGCTGGCCATTCTCTTACTGGAAAAGAGCTCATGACCCTGAAATAGGCATCCAGACGAGGTGAAACTCGTACAGACTCGATTGACTTCAGCAAGGTTCTGCTTGAACCCTGGCTCTAGGCCACCTGGAGTGCACCCAAAAACCAGGCCCTCAGATGACCAGAGTTCAGGAAAGTATGCCCAGACTATAGCAATTAACTCTTTGAACCCAGCTCTGAGAAATTTTTGCCCTAGGCTTTTGTGCTCTCCTGGGTCGGTAGTGATTAGCGCCTTTTAAGCCGTTCTCTAGCAAGGCTACCGAAGAGACCATGGAGGCAGCGTATGTTCAGATGAAGAGAAATTCCTGACAGCATTCACCCAGGCTGGCTCTAAGTCACTCTCACTGCAAGATTCTCAGGCTTCAAATCTTTTCTTACAAAGCAAGGACTACAGAGAATCTTTGTTCAAAATTTTCTCCCTCCTCCCCACTGGAATTTACAACAAAATGTCATGGAAATGTAAGTTTTTTTAAAGCTCCCTATTACAAAGCCTAAATTTTAGGCCAAGTTAGACCTGAAAGAGCTTCTTTATTACTTTTTTCCATTACTTTTTTCCATTCTGTATTTTTTCAGAGAATTTGCATAAGTTTCCTGAAATAGCATTAACATGGAAGCCACTTGGGTAGGCCACTGTTGGCTTGCTTTCATGTCAGATAGCTCTTGCTATGCTCACTGCTGATCTGCTGCAGTCATGATTTTAATGACCTTCCTCTCTCTAAATCAGATGCTAGGGGCAAAGGAGTATTTTTCACTTCTCCACTTTGTAATCAGAGAACTGCAAACCTAAGTCAGGCCATGTTTTCCTGTTGCCTTGGCAGAGATTGGGAGGTTCAGCCCTGTTCACTTCTAGGGGCACCCATCTTAACACTGGCCCCCTGAGCTCAGTCCTGGTTCTGCCAGGGATGTGCGGGGTGATTTTGGCACTGTCTCCCTCTGCATGAGGAAGCAGGCCAGAAGTCAGACAGCAGAGGAGGAGATGGAAGAAGTGGGCTCAGTTCCTTGGTCTGCCAGGGACTTCCCACATGACTCTCAGCCAGATACTTTATCCTCTTGTGTTTCAGTTCTCTAAACCAGGGCAAACAGTGCTTTCATACTTCACTGTGGTGCCATGAGGGCACATTAGGAACTCTAACTTCCCCTAAATTCCATGGGAGAGATGAGTGGGTCGGTTTATACACAGACCTAACAGCTATAAGAGCAGGTACTCCTTCTAGTGCAGGTCTACACTGGAGATTTGAGACAGGCGACATGTTTCTGACAGTGGGCTCTAGAGAAGGGATGTGTTTGGAGCCCGTAGCCATTACTGGGTTGCACGCAATGAAGCGTAAGATTGTGCTTATAAAGCATAAGAGCAAGAGCCTCCCGTTACTCTGTTGTTATGCCTTGGGCAATTCAGGAGTGTGGGTAGGCAACATTCCCTAAATCAGTCAGCCCCGCAAGGCGCCTATCACTTGGATGCCAATGTCAAAATTGGACAAGATTAGATGTAGACTTGTCACTCCTTACTTTAGGTGCATTTAAACATATAGAGGATATTTCCAGTAGGTCTGGGGGCAGTTTTCAGTTTGATAGCTACATTACATTGCTTTTCTAAAATTAAAATATCTATTGATGGCACTCAAGAATTATTCTTCCCTTTTCTCAGCACCCAGAGGCAATAGATTTTAGACCTGTAAAGAGTTCTGATCCCAACTCAGCAGGTTATTTTCTTTTATTCATCTTGTGCTGTTTTGTCTGCTCAGGTGCACATAGACAGCTCCTCATATCTGGGTAGATAGACTTGACACCAAAGAGCCAGCATGGAGAAAGCATTTTTAATCTCTGTTGAGCTTATTTTGAACTGGTAATCCTTGTGAAGAAAGTTGCCCTTCCAGCCCTCTTGTTCCTTGTCATCTCAAAACAGTAATAGTGCCATGGTGGCCTTTACACTTGAGGGGACACAGTGAATTAACAATTCTATCAGAACTTGGTGAAAATTTGAGGAAATGGGAAATACACATGAGAAAGGTTTGATTCTGCATCCACCATTTGAAGTTGATAGAAGAACAAAAAAAAAAAGAGCTTGTGCAGATGTGCAAATATTCCAGGGCACTGGTAAAAGCCCTACACCCATTCGAAGTTTGCCATATTCCCTTTTGATGTTCTACTGGTCTTGCACAGATTGTAGCACGCCTCAGTTTTCTAAGTTTTAGTTCCTTTTTCACTTTTTGTTATGAGGTTTCCTCATTATGCCCAGGCACAAACTGAAGTGAAATACAAATGCAAGTACCATCCGGGTGTTTTCCTAGATGTACTCTCACTGCAGTCCATGTCCTCAGTCTTGTATAAACATTCATTTGGCTTGTAATGCTGTGATGGCCAAACAACAAACTGGAGCTCAAAGTTGCCGTTGCTCTTAGCTGCTGATAGTTTTGTTCCTTTGTTTATCCCATCTGAAATCAGTTTATAGTTCAGCCCACTTCTGTTCCTGTTGGAGATTTTGCTCCATAAACTGTGTGTCTCCCTGGCTGAAAAGTTAACTGCATTTTCATTTCCTCTTGTGAGGGTGAATCATAACCAAGCAAAGGCCTTAAACCCAAAAACGAAAGAAGAGAGCAGTAATGCAGTGGATCAGCTTCTCCAGGCTGTGTGAGCTCCCCAGGGGGCCCTTGACAAATGCAGCCCATAAACTGAACCTGAAATAGTTGTCTTTGCCATGGCTGAAGTAAACTGACCCTTGAAGGTCTGCATGGTGATTCCAGTTAGATGAACTCAAGCTTTGTAAGGAGGACAGCCTCACAGCACTGCCCTCCCTGCTTCTGGAATGTGCCCTTCTGTACTCAGCTACAGCAGCAGCAGATGGCCTTGATGACTTAGGAGAACCTTCCAAGACTCCCTCTGTGGCATCTGAACATTCAGAGAGATGTTCAAACATGCAACAAAACATGGGCTCTAGGCTGGGACTGAGAGTGCTCGTGTGCAATGTGGAGTTCTGAATCTCATTTCTGAGTGAGTTTCTGCACTGAGTGGATGTATATGGCCTTATTAGCGGCTTTCCTAAAAGTATCTTTGGAGGGCAAAACTACCAAAGCAGTGGCATTTCTGTGACTTCATCATTTCCCTTTAACATAATTTGTAGCTCTTTACTGCTCATTTTGATAAACTACTTCCCCATGCCAGCAGGGTAGGGCTGTGGTGGAATATCATGCCAAGTTTGACTTATAGAGAAGAGGGGAAGACAGAGTACATGTTCAAATCAGCAAACATATATGTGTGCATGTGCTTAAAGACTAATATTTGAATGGAAAATATGACTATAAGAAAAATTATTTCCATTTTCATTGACATTTTCTTAAGAAGAAAGAGTATTGTCTGATCAGCTTCAGAGTTAGGAATAACCTGGAATTTATTTTACTGAGAAATTAGCTTTGCTTTGTTTTTCCCAGTTCAATTAGAGAAAAAAAAAAAAGAAGAAAAAAAAGAAGAAGGAAAGGAAAAGCAAAATTAGAGATCTGGCATGGCTTTCAAAACAAATGGAAGTTCATCTGGGACTGTGATGTCTCAAACACAGTAGCCCATGAAAATATTAAATCATCAAATTGCATGGTGGTTTGGGGGATTGCTCAGGTGGACGCACTGAAAATGCCGGACAGAACGCTCCATCCAAGGACTATAGGCATTGCTCATGTATCTTGACTTACTCCAGTGTAAAAAGGAAGCAGTGTAACTATACCGCAAGTCAGTTTGAGATGAGTGTCAGTCCAGAAATAATTGATGCTGAGGGGCTTTCAGTCTCAAGTTTTGGACCTTCAGAAGATACCACCTTACTTGCACTTGTAGTTTTTCTGAACTTTCTACAGTAAGTTAGACACAGCACACGTACTCACCAAATGGAGGTATCAAGAATTTGGCGGACGGTTGGGAAAAGGTGTTCTACAGTTTGTTGAGCTTTGCTCCTGTTTGAGCCCTTTTTTGTCCTCTGTGGCTTGGTCCAATGCCCATCAGCGTTCATGGAAAACTCCAGTTGAACTGGATGAGTTTGGCCGATCTGGTTCTGTAGTATGACAAGTTTCTTCCATTCATGTTAGAAAGAACGAAAAGTGCTAAACAAACTGCAGGAGGTGGGTGACCCTTGGTCTTGTGCCAGGTCCCCAGGTTCTGCCTTTGGATATTGCAAGGCAAGATAGAAGAGAAAATCCAGTTTCCCTGCAATGGCTGACTTCTGACTTGAACCAGCTCCTAGGCTTTTGAAAACTGACATTTTTCTCTATGAATCACTCATGAAAATTTGCATCTTATGTCACACGCGCACTGAATAGTGGAAAAAATATGACTCAGTTATATGCTTTTTATGAATTGAATTCTGAGACATTTTGCATTGTTTTGTTGGGAAGTCTCTGTTCTCCTCCCTTCTATCTCCTCCAACACTCACCGCTTACAGGCACACACACTTGCTACCCCTCACCATACCACACACTCCCACCGCTCCTTTGCTTTGAGCCTTCTACTGGAAGTTGTTTACCGCTACCTATTCCCTTCAGTGACAAGTCACTGCTGTCAGTACTGTATAGTTATTATTACTTTTGTGCCAGCCACTCATCTGGACAGGAAAGCTTTAAGAACCTTAATTACTTTGTGGCCAGACGTGGAGCTGTATTTCTAAAAGTAGCTTTTCTTTTTTGGATCAAGTTCATTTCCTACAGTGTCTGGTTTTATGAGTTTGCTAAAAGCTTTCAGGTTCTCAGGAACACCCGTACTTTCTTCTCAAACACACACAAAGAAATATATAAAAAGGGTTGAAAATCTGGAACAATTAAATTGTTTTGACCTCCTGTCAATCACCTACATGGAGTCATTTGTAGTTTTACATACAAATGCTTTCATATCTCGGCTAAATACCTCTCTAAAAGGATCTTTGTGTGCTATAGTTCATGACCCTTCCAGCTGAAATATTCTATAGAAAATATCACTGTTTTTCTTGAAATGTAATTTCTGGCACTCGCCACCAACTATGTTAATTTTTATATTTTTTAAGAGAAGTGCAGGAGAACTGGCAGAGAGATAGTGAGTAATTCCCTTGAAGCTATGTCCCCACTGATTTGATTTTTCCTTGACAGCTTATCCATCATGCTATATGCTTATTTAGACAAATAAATAAGAGGGTTGTTATCTGCCAGCCTGGCCCGAGGGCTTTTAGCAACACCAGAAAGTCTGCCGGCTTCCCTTTCAACATTCAACAAGACAATTAGGGAATCACATTATGGTAAACGTGGATACTACATGCTTGAATGGGAAAAGAAGAGCTGGTCTGAAACTTGTGAATCCATGAGAAGCCCAGAGTTGATTGCACAGTAACATACCTCTGACCTGTAACTAAAAAACAGACCCTCCCAGCTGGTATCAGATTGATGGCTTAAGAAAAACTTGGGCCTAATTCTGGGCACTGAACAGAACAGGTCTGGGATTTATTACTAGCACTGGGAAATATATTTTCATAAAATGTTATGCTCTGAAGAAAACAGATTTGGGTCAACTGAAACGTTTTGTGAATTCATGCTGAACTTAACAAGTTGTTTCATTCTTAAAATTCAAGCAAGTCAAAGTGTCCTCTTTCAACATTTTTACATGAAACAGTACACCTTTCAGAAATGTACCTGGTTTTATGTTTTAAATGCTTATGAGTGAAATGATACATTTTACTTCAAACTAAGTGACATATTTTACTTATCCTAAGGGATTCATTTCATTTGGTTAAAATGGGAGGGTTAAAAGAAAAGAATTTTCCTTTTGCATCTACCCTAAAATGGTTTTGAGTACAATTTTGCAAATAACTCCTTCCCCTTCATGAGAAACCCTTGAGCGCATCCACAGAAACAGCCATTTCTCCACCTGGTCTCCACCTGCTCTCCGAGGGAAACTTTCTTTCAGTGAGAATAAACCAGATTTTCATGACTGCTAGTGCTGGTAACTTGAGGGCAGACTGAGGGCTGAAATGAACCTGCTTGGTCTTTGTGCTCTTCAATTAACTGACTTAACTGTCTGAACACAGACAGGCTTGGAGCTTCTCACAGGCAGATAAGCGAAAGATCAAATCGCAAACAGATATTTGCTCTGTCCTTAAACTGCAGGCTGAATTTTTAGAAGTTAGGCAAATACATTCATGCAGCAAAGTAAAATGTTTGCAAAGTAAAATTCCAGAGAAGTTGACATGAAATTATAATTATTATGAAAGTCTCATAAGTGTTTTGAGTCTAGCTCTTTCGGTCTGTGTTGTATGCAAGCAACTCCCTTGCATGTGCGAAGGCGGCCCACATATACTGTTCCAATTTTCTGCAAAATCTAGACTTTACTGCACAATCTGTCCAGGAGGTTTTCATAATGTGGGATAATGGGATAACTGTGAAAATCAGAAAATCAGCTCTGAGACACAGCCCTAATATCTATGTGAAACTGCATCTTCACCCAGGTAACCAAAAAAATTTCCAAGTTGAAATAAAGCATGGAGCTGTGTCCATATTCGTATGGGTCTCTGGAGAAGACCTGATCTCATCTGACCTGATGAAAAGTTGCCACCAACTTCATAAGGCTTTGATAAATAGTAACTTTTCAAGGATCATTTCATTTGTCTCCGAGCTGGGTTGGAAAGCTAGAAAAACCTGCCTTATACATGAGAATGGTCTCATCAAAATGAAGATCTCCACAAGTTCAAAGACTTGAAGGAGTAACAAATATCTTCTCTTAGCTTTTTTAATAAATTCATTTCATTAGGGAAAGCTTAAAGTGACAGCTTTTAAAAATCACTTTTCATTCTTTGCCTGTTCTCTCTTTCAACAACACAATCACACCCCAATTAACTAACTGTACTGCTTACAATAAAGACTAATGATCCTCCACTGGCCCCCATCTCCATTAGCAGCTTCAGAATCCCACCAGCATCCCAATTAACACACTGATTTGCTTAAAAGGAAAATAGTGATCTTTGGCTGTCCATTCCACCAGCTGTGTGTTCCATCACCCAATCTCCAGCAAGCCCATTGATTTCCTTAAAATAAAACCAGCAAATGTCCATCAATTCCCCTCCCCTAGCTGCAGGGTCCCACTCTGATTCTTCTTTGTGCCAGAGTTCACTGGGATACTTTATCTAAGAAGCTTAAAGACTAATACGCCGTGTTTCTCTCCTGCTGACCCACCGGTTCATCAAACTGATTTCAACTGACTGCTGGTGTGGGACTGACGGAGAATGCTCGGTGAAGATGTTAGCTGCATGCTGCCAGTTCCAACTTGGTGAAGCATCCTGATAAACTGGGTAAAGCAAAGGGTCATGAAAGCCTGTATGTTGAGGTTGTGTCCTCTACAATGACACTCTGATAATTAAGCTTTGTAATGAGGGAGCCCTCATTATCGGAAGCTATACAACGATTCTGCAAATGTTATTCTTGAGGCTGGCTGGAGGTCAGGAGGGAGCACAGCCTCAATGCTGACTTGCCCTTGAGCGGTACTTGTTGTGTGTCCAAGGGGGACTCTGCTGAGGGATTCCTTGTGAGAGAAAACAGTAGAAGTTTGATATCCAAAAGTTTCCTGTTCGAGAATGCTCATCGTGCTGTGCAACACACTGCAGAGAGAGGTTATAAATAATTAGCAAGGAGTGCCCAATTCAGATAATAGAGCCAACCTGCCTGCAAGCTCTTTCAAGCACTTGCCTTCTGCCTGGGCTGCAGAGTATTAGAAACTTCTTCAGGACATGCATGAAACAATAATGCAGATGGGTTTTTTTGAGTAAATGATAGCAGGCATCTTTTCAGATTTCATCCCAGTGTATGGACTTCACAGTCAGAAAACACCACCTTCCGCTGGCCACCTGAGTACCTGTTTTTCACAGGCAGGCTGCGGCAACAGAAGCTTGCTCTCCGATTGCTAATGCCAGTGCCCACAAGACTCCTGTAGTAAAAAGTGCAATAAAACCCACTGCGAAATAATAACCAAGTGATAAAATTACAAGTAGGAACACATAAAAAACCTCACATGCGCTGCAGGAACAATGATAAAAGCCTGCCTCTCAACCTGTCTAATCTCACACACAAACCACACCCTTGGGTATTCCCAGCCAGCTGAAAGCAGGAGTAGAAGCAGAGTAAGTGAAACCACATGAATGTGTGATGTGTAGCAACCATTCTGAATCCATATCACAGCATTTTTCTTTTACTACTTATACAAGATTTCTTGAGACAGTTTCCTCCCTGGGTGGATTTGAGAACCAGAAGTCAATGTGACATCTACAGATGGGACATCTATTCCACTAAATAGGCTCAGCACACTATGGAGTTATTACTGGTAGCTGCATTGTGCCAGATTACTTGTGCAAGAAACTGCGATACTCCTCTTAGGAAGGGTTAGGCTGTAATTTTTTGACCTATCCTTCAGAAGACAGTTTCTGTAAAGGGGAAAGAACAGAAAGCATTGGAAGGGCCGACTTAACAAGTACAAAGAATAAATCAGTGATAGACACAAAGTAGGTCCTGCGGATTTAATTGTAAAACACATTTTCCTCTTGCTTTTCTTGCTGACTGCTCAGTCAGAAATTAAGATTTGTGTTAATTTTCAATTAGAGTTGAGTCAGTCTTAGCACCGTGCTTTACATCTTGTCTGTCAGTGTAACAGGTAAAGGCACAAACTGTCCAGCAGTAATAATTTATTCTTAATCAATTCAACAAAAGACTTGCTAATGTTCTAGACAAAGTCAAGATTTCACTAGCCTTATACTCCAGTCTTCCTGAATGCGAATTTCTTTTCCTCCAATGCGATTTGAATAACGTTCACCTTCATTTTTTACGGAGAGAGCACACTGGGAAAGGGCAAATCTTATGTGGTTATTTAATTCAAAAACAATACTTGCATCAATTTCATTTTGGTTTTGTGGTGTGTTTTTTTTTTCCTTTCCTAGAATTTGCTGGGCTTAAAATGTAAACATAAAAATGTACATATAAAACCTGGCTGCATTCATCTTTTCAATCAGGGAGCTCATTCTAGATACTAAACAAGATTAACATGCTGCAACTTGAAAATCTATGCAGCTTTAGGTTCACTACTGGATGCCGGCATGCTACTAGAGATTTGGAGATAACGACAGGGCATTAGACAGTCACTAAATCACAGCAATTATTTTTGATGAGAATAAAATGAAGATAAAGCTGAAAATAGCACTGCACTTCCAAAAGACTGATTACAGGGCATAAAACCTGGGCAGCAAGGTATATGTATTTTAGCAATATTCAAACTGAATGTTAAGCAAAGCCTTGCATTTGTCACCGCTGCAGCCAAGCCCCAAAGCAAGCACCCATAGCATGCACGTTTTGAAACTCACCGTTTTAAGAGATTAGTGGTAGGGGTATGATCCCAACCACACTGAACCAAATGCAGCGATTTCCTGCTTGATGGATGAAAGTGCAGCTTCTGCTTTCTGCATTTTTCTGCACACCCTCATCTAAAGCCTACTTATTCACCAAAGTGCCAACTCTAATTAGGAAGGCCCAGCCTACCTCAAGAGTTTGCCAGTATACCTGGATCTCTGTCTGTTTCCTTCTCACTCTTCTTCCCCCTCTTTAACACTAGAAAAGTATTGCCAAGTGATTAGTATTTGCAGTAAGAAAATAGTTGGGTTAAACAATTCAAGTTTTAATTTTGTTCCAAAACACGCGATCGTTTACAGAGCTTAAAGAGAGTTGCAAACACTAATTGAGTCTGACAGCGCGCATGTGATGGCAGATAAGGAATATTAAAGCCATTTTGCTGATAGGTAAACAAAAGTAGGTAAAAGTAATACCGTTTCCCTGAGTTCACACAGAAAATCTGTTATGAGGGTGAGATGAAAACTCAACATTTCTGATTGTCTAATACCATGTCCTGTGTAAGAGAAAAGCCGTCCATGAAATTGCAGTCTCAGTTATTAATTTCTGTACTGTGAGGACCTGGGATCTTGTTTTCAAAATAACATCTGCTAAAATACACAGGCTAATAGATACATCTGCATTCACAAGGAATAATGTAGCTCCACATTCGGATTTCCACATGCAAATCTTGAATTAGTCTTCTAACAAGTTCATTATGTGAACGATGTCTAATTTGCACATGCTGTTTTGGCAACTGTCTGTGCAATTTTCAACACACAGAACTGCATGCCTGCCCTTTGGAAACTGAAGCTCTTTAGCAACCCTTCATGTAAAACTCCCTATTTTTCTTTCATTGAATTAAGCTGATCTGAGAACTGTGGGCTCTTCTTTTTATTATTTAAAGGGAACTAATAGAGAATATTACAAACGACATCCTTAAAAATGAGTTAAGAGTATGATTGACTTTGAAATCACTTTAGTCTTCTAGTTTTTAAAGAGGTTTATTCTGATTAACTGACCTGAATGTTAAGAGAACTGGAATTTTAATTTGTATTCAGACTGTAAGAATATCATCCACTCAAATGAGACAGTGTTGTTTAATTAGGTCTAGTAGTTAACTCAGAAGAAAGTAAATGTACTGCTAGAGGTTTGGAAGACGGCTACAGGCTCCTGGGATTTGCAGGAGTTTGGAAAAGCTTAAAAATAAGAAGTGAGTAGTTTTAGGAATTAGAAATGAGTACTTAAAAGGTATTGGAAAGGTTCTGCAAAGTTTGTAGTCAGCATCTTTTAACCTTGTGCTTCGCATTAGCTTAACGACCTCAGAAAGATTTCAAATTTTGCAATCCAATAAATAAAATAAATCATACATATGTAAGGTCCAATTTCTGTGATTCCAAAGAAAGCCCTCAAATGTTATGATAAATCTGATATCTACAGTATCTTCCACAGGATTCTTTGTGTTTCATTTATGATGCGAATGAGCTGTGAAAATTAGAATTAATGTATACGCCACGGACAGCAGCCATTAATAGCAATAGAAGGATATTATCTTCAGTGATAGTCTGAATCTTTGCAGTTCTCTCTACAGTTGATGAAATAAGTTGTACCTATTCTTACAAATTGCCATGTCCACATAATTTAATACATTGTTCAGACTTTGCTTCTGGTTTGGGGTTTTTTGGTTGCTGCTGTTATTTTGGGGCTTTTTGTTTTTAATTGAAAGAAACACTGCAAATTACAGACTGACATATTTTTGATGAAATGACAAGGCAAACACAAAGCCATACAGAGTTGACAAAATGAGATAGAAAAAGGGAACTGTTCTTTAAAGTTATAAATGTGAAAATTGATTCAAGAACACTAGCTGTTTTCAATTTTTTATTGCAACATATTTTAAGGACACCCATGTTCTTACAAACTGGAGTTTATGTTCTGATATGAAAATATAATTAACACTTAAATTGACACTTTATGTCCTGTAGAGTGGAATTTTTCTGCTCTCGAATGCGAGCAATTTGTAAAGAGACATGGTGGCAGTAAAACATTTAAACATCTTAAACCAAGTTGCGGTCCTACGGGAGTCGCTGCCCTGGGTGACGTTGTTGCTTCGCCCGAGTCGCTGCCAGGGCCACCGGCACCCGAAGAGCCTGAAGGGTTCCTCGGACAGGGCTGGCTGGGAGGCTCGATGCCTGGGCTCCGGGGCTGCCACAGAAGGGGTCTGCGTGTCACCTTGCAGCACGTCCTCTGTGGATACTTCTTAAGCTTTGGGGACAAGGCTGGAGACTGGTGGTGAGCAGGCTGACTTTTTTGCAGAGTTAGTTTGCTTTCCACACAGAAGAATAAGGACGTGGTAGTGCATTTTGAGTTGTCCACTGGACTTCCCTGTCACTTCAGAAGAGTATTTGGAAATAGTCATATTTTCAAATTCCCAACTCACTGTTATTCCCTATGTTCATGAATATTCCCAGTGGTTTGCTGGCTGGCCGATATAAAAGCCTGTGCTGCAGAGGATACTTGCTAGACCAAAGGCTCTTTCTCAAACTGCCTGAAGTACATGGAAAGACTCTGTAGCGAAGCAACAGAAACGCCCTCCAAACACAGCTGTCGTTATTACAGCAGCGCTGAGAAGCTCGGCTGGCTGAAGTCACAAGCGAAATGCTTTCAGTAAACCACACAGCAAACACCCTGCACGGCCACACCTGAGCTCGCTAGAGAGGCTCTGCAGCAAGGGCAGGGGCTTCAGCACAGCATCCCTTGCAACAGTAGTTTTCCAAAGCCAACACAAAATCTCTTTAAGATACAGAACAGTCTGGAGAATGAAAGGTATTTTTTGCTGGTGCTTGGAAAGGTAACTGAAGAGTCACAAAATATGGATTTCATTGTCATTACGTTCTAATGCTGCAAGCTTCATTGTCAAAATCTATAAACACTGTGTTAAAACAAATTACACAGTGGGGCTTTTTTGATTCAATCTTGCATGATTATACAGTAGCCTCATCTTAATACCTCTGCTTAGGTAGTAGTGGAATGATGCATAGTTTCCATCAAGGTAGCAAACAAACTCTCGTTTTACTTAGTAGAAAAAAGAAATCAGAATTCGCCATTCTCTGCTGGCAACAAATTTCTACCAACTCGATACAGATGACCAACGTGGGTGTCAACTGAGAAGCATGACCAGGATGCCAAGGACCGGCTGCATCAGAAGAATGAAATTAACTGACAACACTTACAACTACAGTGTGCGCTGCGCTCAAAGAGTGCTTAACAGTGGTCTTTAGTTCCTATGCGTTTCAATGGTTTGCTACTAAATCCCTCCCTTCTTTACTATGTATTGACAAGAAGTTGATCAACATTTAAGATATATTCTGCCCTCACTGTACTGGAAACTCAGTAGCTAGTAGCACATGGACAGTGCAGCCAAGTGCTGAGCCTTGGAAACACTGGGCAAAGTTAACAGAAATATTTCCTTCGGGGAACGCTGTGCATCGTTACTCCCCTGGGAAGCTGAGAAAGTACGTTAATGTTCACAGTGATTGTCTTTTCCTTTGCTAAAGCATCACAAACATGGACACTTTTTCAACAAAATGTCACAAAGCAGGAGGCCTACATGGATGACATTCCCCTTCCTTGCTTTTATTGGCCCGTGTTCAAAGAAGAAATCACTGCACTCCGTGCCTGTGTTGAGCAGCACGAGAGGATGCAGCAATACATTGCTTGGGAGCACAACATACTAGGTCCATTTTTTGAAACTTTTTCAAAAACAGAGAAAAAAATCCCAGGAAACAGACATCAGGAGCTATCTGAAATTTAGATACCATGAATCAGTTTTACCTGGGGAAAAAAGATTAAGGAAATGCATGATAATAGCCTAGTTCTATGGAGAAGGTTGATGCAAAGGGGTGATGATCAGTTATTTCCCTTCTCCACCAGAGGTAGAACATCAACTTAAGAAGAAAGCAGCTTCATTTGCAGCAAAAAATATTTAGATTGGATATTAGGAAAATCTTTCAGCTTATTAGGAGAGTTAGGTAGCGGAACAGACTTTCCAGGTTAGTTTTAGATCTCATCTCTGAAAAGAAAGCAGAAGTACACAGAATGATACATGTGTAGAAGCAAGTTAGACTGAACAGCACAAGGAGTGGATATGCAAAGTTTGCTTCAGTCCATCCTTTTGCTCTACTTATTAGAAAAAGCGGAGGTAGTTTGGCCTAGGAAAGGTGTGTATAGCTATTCAAACATACCAGTAACCTGACATGGTTTCACTGAATTATTATTTTTTTTATTTCAGAGGAAAATGGGAGGCAAAAGGAAAAGCTTTCTTCTGGAGTGAATTACTTAACTACTGATTTTCTTTATAGCAAATCATATATTTGTCTACATTTTTTCAAAAGTCTGCATCAAAACATACATTTTAGTTTTACTGACATAAAATTAAAACACAAGCAAAAATCATATTTTCGCAGAGTTTTCAGGGCATTTCAGGAAAAGAAAGCAAAACTCAGAAGTGCCAAGTCATTCGTATCTTGGAACTGCTGTCCTCTCCAGAGCACTTGTGTGATCTTTGGCCTCTGGCAGGGCTCCTCGAGGTGTCCAGGGAAGTTCAGGGAACTGCACGGCTCAGAGCTTCCAGAGGTTTGTGGGCTGGATTGGGCTTCCTCTGCTGCTGCCTTGACTTCAGCATCGCCAGTGCCCGCATCTCCAGGGACGCTCTGGAAGAAGCCTCTGAACACCTCCTGCAGCTCCTGTTTCCTCTTCCCTGGTTTGACAGAGGCTTTAATCGTCCCTGTAAGTTTTGCGAGACTCTTTATTTCATTTGGGGGGAATGAGAGAAAAAAGATGAGACTCTCAGATGATTCTGTGACTGAGTCATGGCTGAAGTTCAAACAAACCACTTGTGCGCTGGAGTGGCCAGGCAGCTCCAGGGACTGCAGCTGCACTCCTGCAAGTCCTGCAGCACGAGACCTTGGCGGGCGAAAGGCGACGTGTTCCTGAGCTGACACTGTGGTGGTTTAAGCAGATTCCTCCAGAGCAAGCCCAGACTGGAGAGTTCGTTTAAGACATCATCAGCCATCTCCTCATGAAGTAATCAGCTAAAGAAATAAGACTGGGCAGATGAAAACCTGGGAAGGTAATAGAAGCTGGGGGAATGGAAGTTGGTGCCTGAAACAATTAAGAGTTCAGAGGTGAGTCAGAGAAAAAACAACTGCTTTTTATTAAAAATTCATTTCAATTTCATGGGCAGGCTGGAGAAGTAATTCCAGCACAGTCTGACTTCAGAGAAATGCTTCCCTGATAACAGGATACAGAATAGCTGAACAGTACCAAGAAGCATTTTCATTAGAGCAAACTTCTACCAGCCAGACGTGCCCAGGCTGTAGAACACTAGAGAATTGACGTGAAATGTCCTTGGTGCAGGGAAATTTACAGACTCTTCTGCAAAACCTCCTCTCACCAAACTCTCCAAAAATCATATCAAGGCTAATATCTCCGGAACCAATGATGCACCAGTTTGCAGCATTACATCACCGGCACCCGGCTTCATTGGCTGGTCCTACCCCGAGGACAAAACATTCCTTCTTGCACCTTTTCAAAGCTGCTTCTTCCCAGGAATTAACTCTTTGAAGGGTGTCACCTAGGGACAGGTCTGAGTTCATATTTAATACAAGAGATTTGTTAGCCACGGCTTGAAACTCCAAAGGAACTGCCATGTCTCTTCAGTTCAGACTATTTCTCAACCTTCACTGCAGAAAAATGAACTGTATATTTTGTCCTTCATGAAAAAAATCAAGTTGTCAGTGAGACTATAAAAAGCAGAATACACTGAATCAAAAATACTATGCAACCTCGGCAAATAAGGAATCTATAAGGGAAAGACAAGGACTGCTGCTGCTGCAGCGTAACGAAAAATCCTGTAACTGGTTAATTAGATTAATTGGTGGCGCTGCAAAAAAAAGATGCTGCAGATGCAAGTTAGCTTTGCCTTGCTTGGATTTGTATTGCTCTATTTCAGTTTGCGTCCAAAAATAGCTGACGGATCTAGACAGTGTTGCAGGAAAAAGAGTGGGGCGCATCTGTGTGTGTATATATTTCGTGTGTGTGTGTTCTTTCCCTTTTCCAAATTTCCAGTTTGCCTAGTTAGTGTGAGAAATCAGTTTCATAAGATTACTGCCCAAAATCAGCTGATGAAACCCATTGCATTCTAAGCAATTTGGTTATATAACTTTTTTTTTTTAAAAAAGAACCCACAGGGAAAAAAAACCACACAGAAAGATGCAAGGAAGTTTCTGGAAGATCATTTCTTGCCTAACTTTTTTTTCCTTCTTCTTTCTTTCCTTTTTTTTTTTTTTTTTTTCCTGAAGAAATGTTGTTCCAGGGAGTGTCTGACTAGTTCTGCAGCTTGGCAAAAAAGCCAGACGTTACCTCATAGCTGCGGCCAGACAGCCCATTTCTATGCCAGGCAACCACTGCAGAAGCACAGAGCACAGGGCCCTGCTTGATTAGCACTTCTGCTGCTTCAAGAGTCCTGGAGTGTTTTGTTCAAGGTGGGCTGCTGAGTGGGGACTCGGTGTGCTTTTGTGCAAATGAGCTCGCAGGCGGGAGGGGGGGCATGTGGGGTGCAGGGGAAATTGGGGGAAGGGAGGCAAAAGGACACAATAGGGGAAGTCTGCATTAATATTCCACATTCATGTTATCTTTGGGAAACAGGATCTGCTTGATCTGACCTGGTCCACAAAAAAAAAAAAAAATAATAAAAGCAACCCACGAAGTACCACATCCTAAAGGTCAGAGTAAAAAAGAGAGATGGGAAAACAAAGAGCTGTAATGACAGAGCAGGTCAAACTGAATTAAATGTTTAATTGTCTCCCTTGTGCCTCATCAAATAGCTGTCAGTAAAGGAAGAGGGATCTTTTATTCCAGCAAAAAAATTACCAATTCATCAGTGAGTTGGAAGGTGACAAGTGTTTGTAAACATTGCAGTCAATATAATTTTCTCATCCTCTCGCTCTTGTTGATTTACCTTGTTTAACTGTGTCATTTACCGGGTAAAGCTGTGTCTATACGCTGCGTACCGTAAATGCTGGCATCCCTGCACAAAAATACAGCTGCCTGGCGTCACTCCGACGTGCTTTTTAGCGCCCTGTACCATTTGCACAAGGGAAGGGCAAATAGCAGGGCAGGGAGCGGGCAGAGATGCTCAGCCCTGTGCCACCGCACCTCCTCCTGGCAGTGTCCTGGGGTGACTTCTTCCAGCAGCTGAGATGTGGTTCAGCGCTCTGGAATGGAGACAGTCTGTGCGATGACCGGGGAAGGCAGAAGGTGTGTCCACAAAACAGCCCGAGCTCACACCCTTGTGTCGCACGTAGCTCTGGGGATGCTGTAGGGCACTGGAGCTTCACGGCCTGTCCTGACGCGTTGCCTGTGTTCTTGTAAACGATGGGACAAGTTTTTGTTTGGAAGAGAAAAAACACATTTTCTTCCATTGGGTAACTACTGATAAACTCTCCCTTCTATCTGAGAGTATTGCACGATTGTCAGCAAATTCAGTATCAGAAAACGTATGGGTTTGGATTATCTTTGGTAGCCAATTTTCCAGATGAGAAACATTATAGATAAAAAAGGTAAAGTTACTTGGGTTTGGTCACATATAAAATCAGTGGCAGGATCAAAACCTTAACAGCTCTTGACTCTAAGTCTTAGATTTGACCCCGAACGGAAGATGTGTGCACATGGGAAGCAAGAATCAAAGCCCTTGCTTTTAGACCTTCGGGCTTACAAAGAAAAGCAGATTCCCAGATTTTTAGGAACATCAACTGGAAGTTGGAGTGAGAGGGAATAAAATGTTACGCTAATGGACTTCGGGTAAAAGTGGGATCCGTCTGACCCAGTTAAGACCCAGTCCAACTGCTTTATTATAAAATCCAACCAAATGTGTCAACACCAGGGAGCTTTTCCAACATTTATAAGAGATGTGCTCTGGATTTTCCCAGCCTCACACAAGTGGGCTGACACTGGTAATTCCAGTCCTTTCTCCAGTGAGTGGAGACTCCAGTCACAGGGCTGAAAAAGAAGGAAAGAAGGAAATTGCTTTTCTCTTCCTTTCTGGCAAATAAAAAGTTGAAGCAGTGAGCAGGGTGGGTTGCTGGGTGCTGTGAACTGTGCTGGCTATATCCCTCTGCATCCCTCCCAAGCTCTTCTTCAGATCACTAATACAAATACATGTAAATCCCATTTTACGGTCACCATAAGGCCAAATAATTTTAGGGCCAAATTTCGTTTTTAGCATAGTTAAGTTTAGGGTAGAGTAAATTTCCTCAAACTTTGGCCTGATGCTTAAAATCACACTAGTAACCCTTGGCACATGGGAGAAGAGCCTAAGCCACTCCTATCTCCTCTAACTTTTTTCGCAGCATGAGAGGATTTACTGTTTTTTACAGTTTCTTGTATCAATGCTGACAAAGCATGGATGTCCCAGCTTCCAAGGATATTCAGAGCATCATTTGGGAAGCTCTGGACTTTGAGTCATTCAAGAAGTCTGTAGAAAATCTTGTTGATGACACCCTGTGTGGAGCTCCTGGCAGACTAAACCCAGGAGCGCATTTTGCAGCTCACTCCAGGTCCGAGCTGCAGCATCCTTGTTCAAGATGTCCCAGCTCACTGCAGGGGGTTGGACTAGATGACCTTTCAAGGGCTCTTCCAACCCAAAACATTCTATGATTCTATGAAACAGCTGCAGAGACCTGGCTGGGCAGAAGAACCTCCTGAACTACTAGTCACTCTCCCAATGCAGTAGAAACGTGCTAAAAAAAGCAACTGGAGGAATTTAAGGAATTGGAGGTCAAGGTACGCAGTGAAAACCTCAAGGACAGGTTCAACGCCAAGCACTAGGTTCATCTTACCAGCTGACACCACAACACAGATGGAAGGATGGTTTGTACAGTGGGAGTGGGAAAAACTAGTTAAATACTTTTATGGGGTACAGTGGAAGAAGCACATTAAAAAGTAGAAATCCTTGACTCTAACCAGATCCTCCCTTGCAGGCAAATTGGAAGCAGTTAGTGAAGTGGAGACTTGTGGGGTGATGGACTGAAATAAGAATCAGCCCTGTTTACCCTGATCAGGAAAGGTAAAGCCGTCAGTCCCAAATGTGGTCGAGGAGAGGTTTAACTTATACAGGGAATGGGAAGAGGAGGAGGAGAATGCTTATTGCTGCGTCTCCGTGTGGATGCTCGGAGTTTAGCTCTACACGTAGGCATTGCCCATTGGGAAATAGGTATGGATGGAGCTGTAGTTTTCTTAGCAGATAACAGAGGTATTAACATTAAAGAGTACAGATTGTTTAGATTGTTTGGGGAGGAAGAGAAGGGAATGAGAGAAGAGAGAGCTATTTGAGAAGGAAAAGGATTTATTAGCCTTTGAAAGTGAGGATCTGAGAGAGGCTGGAATGGGGCTGCTATGTCATTATGGGCTGCAGCTGGAGATGTTTCAGAGAGTAAACTAGTAATAGAAATATTTTATAGTCCACCTGACCAGAAAGAACAACTGGACTGTGAAATGACTGTGCAAATAAAACAGGCGTGTAAAAAGGAGAGAGTGGTAGGAATGGAAGATTTTAACTACCCAGGCATAGACAGGAATACATTAAGGAAAGGAAAATAAGGCTGCAGGTATGTTTGCAGATCAGACACAGGCCTGCTTTCTAATTCAGTCTGAGCATCAACTGCACAGCTTGGGTATTACAAAGGGACTGCATGAGGACATGCACAATAGGGAAGAGCCCCGGGGAGGCAGCTTTGACAGGCTCCAAAGGAAAAAGATTTTAAAGGTGGATTGTGAAGCAAAGGGTAACGAAAAAAAAAAAGAAAAAGAGTAGTTTTGGTCTGAGCAGCCTTAGAGCTCAAATTTCAAATGTTCATGTTTTATTGGGCTCACAGTTCCACAGAAGCAATCAGTAGCGTGTCTGGAAGTGTCAAATCATGACCCATTGATGAATTAAATCCTACAATAATCCAGCTTTACCCCAGGTGAAGCTCTGTCTGCCGTTAGTCAGGCCTGGGGGAATAGGGCCTATAATGAAATCCTGGTCCCACGGTCACAAGTGGTAAAAGCCAGACTTGATTTAACGAGGCTGAGGCTTCATGCCTGGTGCTCATAAGCTCGTTGGGCAGGAGGATGATTGGGGGCAGTGGGAGTATAAAGCTGGTTTGAGAAGCCAAGAGACATCCCCAGTGGAAAGAAGGTCTAGAGTCTCTTCAGGAGCCATCAAAGCGTGAGGGACTCGTTGTTAAAGGTAACTATTTCAGACCACTAAGAGCAAAGCTCAAAACCATTAGTGTCTGCATCTCTGAGAGCAAAACTAAGAGAATTTGGCAAAGGTTCATTCACCAAAAGTGGTTTGAGTGGGCTCCTTCCAGGTGCTGGGACATGTGCTGCTGGAGAGGCAACCATCTCTCTCTCCAGAAGCGACCCCTGAGCCTGGAGGCAGCGGGTGCGACAGGCTGCCCTGCGGCAGGGCTCGCTCCTTCCTGGGAAGTTGGGAAGTAACTGCCGGGGCAGGGGTGCCTCCAGAATTTGAGTGCTGCAGCCCCCGTGTCCTGCGCGTGCCTATAACTTAGGGCTGTTGAACCGCTCTGAAAGCGTATGGGGGTTCAGGGTATTTTGCTGGGTTTGTGTTTGAGATTTTCTTGTCCATATTTTTGGAGTCTTCTGTCTAGTTAATTCTCTTTGCTCACTGATTCAAAGGTAGTGCTAGTAGCTGCATATGAATGTGACTTTTTTTTTTAATTGAGGAAAAATTGTTCTCTTCTAGACAGGGATTTGTGTATTTATGTGTATAAAATGGATAAGGAATAGCTATTTTTTTTTTAGCATTGTAGCTGTCATGAATCATACCCTGTTTTCATATAGCCTGTATGCCTGACTTCAGATTTCTTATCTGATGAAAAAAAATAAACAGCATGGTAGGTAAATTTGAGAGATTTTAGGAACTTGTACATGGGTCCAAAATAGCTG
Organism: Apaloderma vittatum; assembly: GCF_000703405.1. NCBI lineage: Eukaryota > Metazoa > Chordata > Aves > Trogoniformes > Trogonidae > Apaloderma > Apaloderma vittatum. The sequence goes on along the minus strand of NW_009708421.1, from coordinate 43,968 downwards.
CAGGTATGACACCTAGTAAGATACAATTTTTCCTCCAATTGTAGAGCTACTGCCAAAAACTAGCCTTCTCTTTTTATTACTTTGTATTAAAAAAAAAAGGTGTGTGTTTAGGGGAAGCAGAAGGAAGAGGTTGTAAAGAGCGAAAAGAAATCTTAAACCCTGATATCAACAGGTGCCAGTGAATCACAGCTCTCTTAGTCACCATTGCTGGCTGCATGAATCAATAGAAGACACTGACTATTAAATAAAGATTCGGTCTTTGCATAAAATATTACCTGATAACCAGCCACTCTATATTCCATGAACACCTCATGAAAGACTCAGACCAAGACCTCCAGAATAAAACAGCTCTGTGCACAATCACTTAGCAGGAGAAACAAAAGCTGACTTTTAAGAGTCTTGATTTAAAAAAATAAAAATCTGCTGTTATTATAATTTAAGTTTTTAATTGAATGAGAATGAGAAGTCCAATAAAATTATTTGGAGCGCAAAGGCTACTGGAGAGAAAGGTAATTATATTTGCGTTGCAAATGTTTGCTTAGCAAAATGAAGCGTGCTGTGACAGGGGCCCGAACTTCCCGGGAAGCTGCGGGTGGCAAGTGCTCCAGGCTGCAGCACTGCGGGTGAGAGCGATCCCTGTGCCGGGCGGCTGCGCCAGGGCAGCAGCCAGAAACCCCCTCTTGTGTGGGCAGGCACTGCCTGGGCATCCAGACCTCAGCTCAGCCACAGCAACTGTCCATCCAGAAGCAAAGATTTGCCAGCTATGTGTGTTCCTGTTTGTGCTGCTCGCGTCCAGAGCCAAGGATGCATCCGATGTGATGACCACTCGCAAAAATGTGGAATCATACGACTGCCCCTTCCCTCCTTTCCTGTCTCTCGCAAACTCTTCAGTTTGGCAGACAAAAGTCCTGTCCCTCACCAAATGCCATTGAAAATAGTGACTATTCAAACAGATTGTCTTTCAGTTGGTAATATTTTTGGAGGTGAGGAGATGTGCATTTGTTCATTAAAACTGAGATTTTTCAAGAAGTACAAACACTATCTGTGATAGTTGTCTGAGTTGCTAAACCATTTTTCCACCTCCTTCTCCTTTAACATTTGGTGGAGAGTTTTCATCCATTCTCAATAAAGACTACCCGTTAGATGAATCTTCTTGCAGAACTGGCAGGGTGTAATAAAGAGATTTTTAATGTCTTTTTACTCCAAACAACATACGGGCAACAGATATTTTCAGTTTGATTCACCTGGAGTTGTTGTGGGGGCTCTTAAGAATCTGGCTGTGTTTCTGAAATCTGCGCAGAGGCTTTTAAGCAGCAGCTGATCTCAGAGTTTCTAAAATGTAATTTGTGACAATGCTTTCTAGATGCTTAAATGTCCTAAAAGGCTCCTGACTGCCAGCTGGTAGCTGGAGAGAGCCCTGATCCGGCTGGCATGGGGGACGGGGCTGTGGTGTGACGCGGGGCTGAGCTCTGCTCGCCAAGCCCTGGCTCCTCTTCGGGTTGTGCAGAGCTGCTGCCGGGGTGCTGCAGCCTGCGAGGAGGCTGGGGCTTGTTCTGCGAGATAATTAAACAATAGCAATAATGATTAATAAGGTTTTTTCCTAACGGGTGGAGAAGGCTGAAGGCCTGGAGAATAGGACTAGGAATAGGAAGATTTTCAGCAATTATTGGCTCATTTTTCCTTAGGCCTTCTAACCCTTAGCTTTAACTTACTGGCTTAAGATGCTCCTTACACCCACATCACATTTTGCCTTGGGCCGTTCTGCTGCTCTTGACAGCTGTCTAGGGCAAAAGGAAATCACCTGACCACAAATGTTTTCCTATAACTTCGTAACAAGGGGATCTGAAGAAGTCAAAACCTTGGAGGTTTAGACCCTGCTTTGAAGAGCAAGATGAAATTAGGGCCTGAAAACCAGGCATTGCCCTCTGCCGCCCTGGCTGTGTATCTCATTGGGCTGCTGTGTACACGGATTAATAGCAATTAGCAGCAATTTGAAAATGGTTACCTGAATTGCTGAAGCCCTGGTGATAATTAGAAGCCAAATCACAGCCACCTGGTGCTGCTGTTTTGTACCTGGCTGGCAACGCAGGTCAGTGGGGATGTGGTGGGAGCTTTGTAGGAGCTGAGTCCCAGCTGCTGATGGATGGTGGGGTCAGGGGACAAGTCAGGAGGGGCAGGGCATGTGGGCAGCGTGGTTTGTCCCCTGGCACTGCCTGGTGGGCAGGACAGTCTGGAAAGGATGATTACTGTTCAAGCTAAAGTTATGCTCAGTGCTGATCAGGCTGCTGGCCATCCTAGCGTAGGGAAAAGGGGATGATACGTTTGAGCCCACCCAGCACTTGTCAGCCATGCCAGAGGGAGGCATGGTCACACACCTGACCATGGAAGCAGATCTTCCTTGTGCAAGCTGCTGGGTCATCTTCGTTGTGCGTGTGAGCTGGCTTTGATGGCTGCCCGTGTCCGTTTTGTGCCTCAAAGCATGTAGTGTTAGCCCTGCCTGCAGCACAGCGAGTCCCGTGAGTGGCAGCTACTCTCATGGAACATTTTTGATGCCCAGAGGAGATTTAAGTTGAAGGTTTCGGCACAGTGTTATATACTGTATGTGTTCGGTGTTTGTTAGGCTCTACAGCTGAAACACTGAGTAAAAGTTGTCTGTGAAGGAGTGACATCAAGACACTGGGAGCAGACACGTGTTCTTACACTGTGTCTATGGATGTTACAGTTCAGTGATGTTCAACCTGTGCTCCGTCGTCTGCTTATGGTCTCTGCCAGTGGATCAAGTAATGATGAGAAAATAATAAAAACCTGCTCAGTCCTCCCACACAGACAAGCTAGCAGATGAACTGCGGGAAAAGAAATGCAAATTAATGAGTAGTTGGTGTTTAGGGTCTTTTGTTTTCTCTGCAGATGGGTGCAAGGGAGTCTTGGGACTGCTTTGGGAAGGTCAGGGGTCTTTTTAAATGTCAAAAGCTTGAGGGATCCAGCTAGATCTCACTCGGATGTCTCTGTCTGAAGACTAGGCAGACAATGAGCTTCCTTTTTATTCATGTTTTATTTAGACCTCTTCTTCCTTTGAATCTGTTCAGAAAAAAAGACACACTGTCATTCTTCCACACCCCTGTTTCCTTCCAGAGAGGAGGGATGGGGACGCTGTTGTGGTTTTAGTGTGAGTGTGACTCTGAGCTAGTAAGAGATTAAACAACTTGCCCAAGGTCACGAATAATTCACTGGCTTTCCTCGATGATTTTCAATACAGCATGTGTTCCAGCACAAGTTCTCTTCGGAGAGTTTGTATTTCAGTTATGCTGTGGCTACCTGTATATGATGACAATCTCAGCCTGAGATCCTAGCTTGAAGGAAAGTTGGTATGCTGTAAATCTGTTTTTAGATTTGATAATGGTTGAGGATCTGGGCCTTTCCATCTTCACTGTTCTTTCTCCAAACATGGAAAATCTTGAAAGGATGTTCTCGTGGCTCTCAAAGGTACTGCCCTGTTCTGATCTCGGTCTGCAGCTGACGTGGCTGTAAGCTCAGCTGCACGCATCCTGACACCCTTGCTATCCGTGTGGTCATGGGCAAGTTCTTAAATCTTGCTGGAAAGTTCATGGTGTTGCTCCATAGTGTATCCAGCAGGGACAGAAACAAAATTGCGAAGCTTTAGCTACTGGCTATTAAAAAGCATAATTAAGAAATTAATTACTTCTGAAAAAAGTAGTGTCACTGGCTAGACACGCAAATCACATTGTGAGCCAGGTAGGAAATCCGGGTTTCCAGGAGGACCCTTGTTGGGTGCACTTATGAGAGCAGAGTGAGAGGATGGGATCCCAGTAAGGCAGGCAGTGGGTGCCATACCTGTCCCAGTTAGATCGCCGTCCCCAAACCACCTGCCTTCCCTCGCAGTCTGGCTGTCCGTCTGTCTGCCTCCCGTTGCTGTACTTATCTGATGGTCGAAGTCACTTGCTCTTATTTACATTGCCCACAGGGCATGTTGGATTGGAGCACATTTCCTCTCTTGTTACAGTTGATGAATGCAGCCCTATTAAAATATCATCTCATCCTCACACTAGATTGCAGTCTAAGATAATATGTGTTTTTTCTATATCGTTTATACAAGAAAGATTATGTTAAATGCCAGACCCAGTAAATATTTCAAGATCCACTGCATTGCTGAGAACAGTTTCTCCCCGGGCATATGTTTCAGAGCCAAAGAAAACACTTTAAAAATTTCCTTCCTGTTTAATTTTTTTTTAAAGGACGTTTTCCCTATATCTCTTACTAAAATGACAAGTTGTCATGTTCCATGATCTTATTACAGTTGCAGATGTAACTCAGCAGGGAATCTGCCTGATTTTACGTTTAAAATCATAAGACCCTGATTCTGGTATTTTATTTTTTTTTATCAGTTTAAATCTTTCTGTGGTGTAGGACTTCCAGCTTTACCTCATTGTAATCAAGATGAGAATTGCTCCTAATTATAACACTTAACTCTTGTGTAGTGCTTTACACTTTCCAGGCTCTCTATATTCATCAATTAATTAATCCTCAAAGCAGTGTTACATTGCCGCTAGAAAAACAGGGAACCAAAGCACAAGGGTGAGAAGAACTTGCCAAAAGGCAGAGGTGATGGAGCTGGTGCGGACGCCGTCAGCACGGCAGCCTGGGTCTGTCCCTCTGCCCCGCTCCTGATAAAAGGAGGGACCTGCCAGCCCATGAGCGTTGCTGAGCGTTGAGGAGGGCGTCAGAGGGATTGCCAGGCACTAGGAACAAAATAAAACCTCAGACTCCTGAAGCCTTCCCTTAGAGAAAGAGAGATCCCTTGGAAAAGTACACTTGGGATTAGCCATGTCTGAAACGCTTGCACATCCCTACAGGTAATGCATGTAGGTCTTTAACCTCAGTGGAACCAAATTTGTCCTATATTTCAAGTATTTGCTCCGTGCTCCAGTGACCTCACTGTCCTGGGCTGATGTTAAGTGAAGTTCATGATAGTGATGAGCGAAACAGCTCAGGGAGGACGAGAATGGCCACAGTTCTTATCTCAGTATCTTTCTGCAGTTCGTTGTCTCTCAAGTCTTTACTGGGTGGACGGCCCTTCCTTGTGTGCCTGTGCAGGCAGATTTCCTTGCGCAGCTGTGTCGCAGTAATGGCTCTGTGTAAAATACACCAAGATAAATCCCTGCATGGGCTCTGGAGTAAAAGCCATGGCTGCCCAGAGACCTGCTTCCAGATTAAGATAAATTTTATTCCAGAATAATGTCCAGGCAGGGTATTTTACTGGTCTATCTATAGTGGATTAGTTATTCTAGTACAGCTGTTCTGGGAAGGTGTTTCCCTGTAGACAAACCCAGGGAGGGTAAAGGGGACATGAGAGCTTACTGAGGGATTGGGCAGGAGGGTGGGACATTTGAAGGTTCAGCTAAGCTTCAAATAAATGAATTGGAAACCTTTGAAGGCTTCCCTATCGCTTCTCATGGAGATCAGATCACTTTTATCAAAGAGAGAATAAAAGGGACCAAGATGCAAATTTTTTCTTATGAAGTTGGTTAGCTAGAGAGGGAAAAAGAGAGAAGTGACTTCAAGAGGAAAAGCAGGTTACATGGACTTTAGATTATGTGATTTTGGAAGGTGTGAGTCATTAGGAAAGAAGAGAGGAGGGGGAAAAATAATTTTCTCTGGTCGCTATGCAGCAATGCAGAGCAGTTGTTCCTGTGTTTATTTCTGTGTTTTTCAGCATGGAAATTGTTGGCATGTACCATTGTGAGATAGGGACTGTGCAAACTCAAACAGAAAGGCAAATATTCACCAATACATTTGCAGCTGATGTCAACTGTAAACCCTGATGCAAATATGTTAAACATATCAGAGAGGAGGGATCACTAAATGAAACAAGTATTCTTTTAGCCTTCAGGAAATGAAAGTTTTTTGGTTTGTTTGGGTTTAAGAAGAACTGGAACAACTGCACTGGACTGGAAGTGCACACCAAGTAAGGGCAGAGAGAAGAAATCTTTGATTTCTCCTTTTGTATTACAGAGTCTGAAAACAGAAAAGTACTTCAGTAAAATAGAGGCAGCAGGAGATTGAATGGTTTATTTCTCTTGCAGTGGATTAATATTTTGAATCAATATTTCATTGATATAATTCACTCTTGCATGCCATTCTGTGTTTTCTTAAGAAAAATTGAAAATCAAATACAAGCAAACCCAGCTGTTGTTTGTCTTTCTCCTGAAGGTCCTCTCTCCTGTGCATGTGGGTGTCTCTCCCTTTCCCCCATTTTATTTTCTTTCTAAACCCTGAGGTTGATAAAAGCCAGATGATTATCAAATTGTTTATATTGTTGCCTACACTAAAATCAGCCCTTTTCAAGGAAATTAACTTAAAAGCAGCCAAGTCTGCTGACATGGTTTTGTCTGTTGAAAATGCCTCTGGTCATGGCTGCTTTTCTCACATTGCTGCAGTGATTCATGTACCTGTAACCATTTTTCTCTTACTTTTCCCGACCTTGCTTTTTTCTTGTTGCTGTTTGTCTTTTGGGGGTTTTGAGCAGATTTGCAGAGCTGAGTCACCCAGAAGGTGTCGTAGAATTAACCTGGGCGGCCAAGCAGCTCGTCGTTACCCACCCTGTCCCCAGAGCGGTCAGTGCCGTGGCTGCTCCAGGCCCGTTCGGGTTCATATTCCTGTGATTGTTGTTGCTGCTGTGGGGTGGCTCGGGTGCAAGCTCTCCAAAGCCAGAGCAACCTCAGCACTGGTCTCTGCTGGCAGTGACTAATAGTTTAGCCTGAGTATCCTGACAGTGCCGGGGCAAATTCCTGCTCAGGTTATCACACCCTTGGTCTTTCTCTGTTTACTTCTGTGTGTGAGGGCACTCTTGGCACAGAGGTGACCTAACGCTCACCAGACTGAGAGACGGTTTGCTCAGGGACCCGCAGGCAGCAGTTCTCCTCCCACCTGGCCCACCTCTCCCTGGTGGCTCGGCTTCCCGTGGGTCCCTCCCTGGGGAGAGCAGCTGCTGTGCAGACCTGGAGCTTATCTTGACCCTGGATGAAGAGAGCGCTGAGAGCACAACTGAGAGCTTTCAAACGCTTCTGGGTTCACCAGTGCAGACACAAAGTACACAGCAGAAGAACATCTGCCTACGGGGAGTGCTGTGGAGGACTTGTAATGCTTGAATCATTTTTGTCTGCTCCTCTGGTGCGAAATGGACAGATCCCAACCCAGCACATGGTGAAGTCAGATGCTGGATTCTTTTCTGGCTGAATAAATTACCCCTGACTCCCGCTTCTTCCCATTCTGGAGGAAGCCTTTGCTCTGCAGGTGGTAGAGCAGCAGCACAGTGCTCAGACAAACTGTGAAGAAGGTCTGTGTGGAGTTGTGCACCTTGGCAGTGCCCCATGTTTAGCGGCTTTGGATATGGTGTGTTTGTCCCCAGTCTCATGAGAGGGATGGGAGTGGAGCTTGGATCCAAATACAGATGCTAGCCTCCTGTACAAAGAAAAGACTGGTGTTTGGGAAAATTTCCTTTCTTACATATCTAGTCCCAGCCTTGAACTGTCCCTCTCCATCCCACAGCGTTACCCTCTGCCCTAGCATGGAGATACTTTTCACTGGTCCTTTGATACTTGCATTTCTTCTCTCCCAAAGTTTAACTTTTCTCCAACAGAGGCTCAAACGTATTTGCTGTATGGGCATGGTTAGGCTAGCAGAGTCGTTCAGACAGGCGAAGAAAAGCCAGCCAAGCAGGTCAAAGAAAAGAAAGCCTTCGTATGCTTTGTGGATTGCTCTCATGGTTGGTGAAACTGGCAGGACAGGGGAAAAAAAAAATGTGTTTGTCTGCGTGTGTGTATGTGGAAATCTTTGTAGCTCCAGTCTAGACCTTCCCTGCTGTTCAGGGAATGAAGGAAACTGCAGCCGGAGAAACAAGGCTGGGTGAAATCATAATAGTCCCATTGACATCAGCCTGTGCTCGGCGGACGTGCAGGCCCAACACCCTGTCAGGGAAAATGTCTCGCGCTTGCACTGACGCTCTGTTGTGACTGAGCGACCCTGGGTAACACCAGTTGTCCTGCTTTCTTCTTGTGCAGCAGCCGAAACACCAATTGGGAGACTTCCTCTGAGCTTTAAGTAGATCCAGGAGAGCTGTAGATCAGATGTTGCGTAAGTAAACAGCAATAAATAGCATCCCATTTATACAGGAACGTGTATGAGGTACGATGAAAGTAGCTTTTCCTTCTGTAGTGCCATCAATGCTCTCCACTTCTGAAGTGAGAAAATTGCATATGCTACCCTGGAGACCGAAACACGTTGTGGTTGGCCAAAGATGATGCGTTGAGCCATATGTTGACCCAAATCATCAGGAGATTCTGTGGGTTTCGTGTCCCAGCTTTGTTGCGTTCAGGCCCTCCCTTGTGTTTGTCAGGCTTCCAGGGACTGATGTCTGGCGTTCCCACCCTGTCTGCCACCCAGTCCCAGCAAGCTTTTTGCTGGAACAGGAGCCTTTGATTTTTCATTTTGAAATAACTTTAGGGGTTGAAATTTCTTTCCTGGGTGTTTGTTGTTTTTTTTTAAAAGATTTCAGATGAAGACAATAAAAAGACTGTATCCAAAACAAAACCGTTTATATTGGGGGGCATGTTAAATGTTTTCGCTTTTTTCTTTTTTTCTCTCTTTTTCCTAATTTGATAATGGTTTAAAACACAAACTGGAATCAACCAGAAATGACGTTATGGTGCTGTTATGCTCTTTTTAATTCCTTTCCTTGGCACCAATGCGTTGCATTGCCTGTATCCTGACTTCCCCAGAAGTCACTACCCAGGTGCCTCTTTTTCCTTAGAACTCCAAGCCGAGCTCTCTAGGTTGTTCCTGTATGTAACCAGATTAATGACATCAACTCCCCCAGTCTGTATTTGCGGCTGCAAAAAATAGCAAGGTGGTGACTCAAAACGAAAAGTGCTTTCCAAGTGGTTATGTTGTATTTAGTATATTAACCACCACCCCTCAGAGGAGACGGATGAATGTGGAGGAGGAAGAGGTTGTTTTGGAGATTTTGTGCGAAACTTCTTTTGACTGACAGCATTCTGTGACAGTTCCCCAAAGCAGTGCTTTTTACTGGCTCCTGAATTCGCTTATCTTTTGGCAAATCTCCTCCCCAGCCTGCCGCCTCTCCTCCTTGGGATACTGAGACATTGTGAAGAAACAACAAAAGGAACACCTGGCACGCTACCCCGATGGCGCGGGGACGTGGGATGAGTGCGGCTCGAGATTCGGTTCTCAGCACGTGGGCTTGTAGGAGGCCAATGGCTCCTGCAGCCTTCAGACTCATTTTGGCTCCAGCGACTGGGATTGTGATTGTGTGTCCCTGATTTTCTGAGCTGCTGTTGACTTTTAAGACCTAGTGCCTGGCTAACTGTTGGAAAATAAAACCTTTATAAGTGCTACTGGCAGCAAGGGTGGAGGAGGATCTCATTATGAAAGCCATGTACGGCACGCTGGCCATAAGTGTGGATTTCAGTTGTGCTCTGCAAACTTTGCCCCTGCAGACTGAGGGAAAATGGTTAGATGGAGCATGGATTCATTTTCTAAAGGAAATGAGGATGTAAATTCATTTAAGAAATGACATGCCAATTTTTCTTGCTCCATTTTCCTCTCATAATAAACGGTACCGCTGCCAGGAATTTTTGTGAAAATAACACTTGCTTTCTTATTTTTCTTTTTTAAATTTATTTTTTTTAATCCTGCTCCAATGTTATAACAGACCCAGAGCCAGATATGCCATATTTAAGATCTCAGCAGTGGTAAACCTCACTAAACGAATATCTGTCCCTTTCCCCATTGACTGCTGAAAACGATAGTGAGCCAGGCTGCAACATTACTTCCTCAAAACTTGGAGAAAATATATAACCCATTTACTTAATGGACTGAGCTATAATGTCATCAGTTAAGTGAATCCTGTGAATAAAGAACAAGATGAAGTAATTGCTTCCAAAACATTTCTGGAACGAAATAAAGCTTCACAGTGACTGGTCTCCTGGGGTCCCACTGATAACCTCTTTTGAGCAAAGTTTGTTCTTCCGTGATGCAGAGATCCTTTTCCAGATGTTATTAAGGACTTAATTCATTAGCCACTATTAAAGGGGGCAGCTTGGTCTAACCCCCCTGAGCCTGGGTCTGTGCATTGCCGTCTTGGTTTGGTTTGGTTTAAAACATAGCGACTGGAATCAGAGCCCTCTCTAACCACATGGATTAAAATTGTTACAGAGGCATAGTGCCAAGTGCTGTTAAGCTTGTAAGGAGGGTGTAATAAATTCCTAATGCCTCCGAGATACGGTGGTCTAATGATTGGACCACAAACCCAGAAGTTGGGCCTCTTGACCAGTGTCCCATGAGCACCGCACAGAGCGGGGAGCTTGTTCCTGGGATGGGAACCCCGGCTGGCACTTGTGG
>NW_009708421.1:16267-33463 GCF_000703405.1 Apaloderma vittatum | reverse complement strand
GGCTGCTGGCTTCAGCCTGTAACCCGGAGCTGGGCTGTGCGCGATGGCTGCGGATCTGAACACCAGCCCCATGCGTCCTGCTCCTCGCTTTGCCTCCGACTCCCTGCGTGGTCAAATTCTGTGTGCGAGCTGGCATGCATACACTGTATTTCAGCTATGTTTCTGGAGGGGCTCAGCACCTGTCGGTCCTGTGTATGACAGTTATAAACACAGCCAGGAAATGCCACAGAAAGCTGGGATGGGTGTCCTGGCTGAGACATTTCCAAAACAAATGAAGAAACTCCACTGGTGTAGTGTTGCAGTCAGCGCTCCTTGACTGCTGTGGGAGACCAGCAGAAGCAATGTCAGCAGTGTTTGCAGCCGATCACTCACTTGGCTTTGGCCAGGGATGGCATCCTGCAGCAGAAGCAGAGAATGAAAGGCTCACCTGTCACCGAGCAGCTTGCTGATCTCTCTGTAGAGACCTTCTCTTTGCTCCAGCATTTCAGGGGTGTCGAGCCCTTGAGACCCAGGTCTAAATCTTTTTCAGGTAATGAAAAGAAACAACTGTTGAAAATGTAAGTTTTGTAGTCCACAGGGTTAAAGAGTTGTTTTCTTGAATCTCTGAAGCTTTTACTGGTAATAAAATAAGATGACTAGGGACATCCGAGGATCCTGTAGTTTGACTGTCTGCTCGGGGAAGGGCTATTTTCGAAATCAGATCAGGTCATATACAACAATCAGTTTAGCCCTTAATTATTGATTTTAGAAGTTTCTGCCTCCGTAGCCACACAAGGAGCTAATCTGGCATTTGGCACCATGAATTAGGCAGAAATTTTCAGCTCCAGAGCAAAAGCGAGACAGAAACAAGAAACTCTTGAGGCAGGTCAGCCACGGGCAGGATAGCTCCTTCCTTTGTCTGTGGCAGATCCATTTGGCAAGATTCCCACCCCTGATTCCCGTCTTCCCTCCCATCCCCACTGCCGAGCTGCCGAAGGTCGTGGGATCCTCACGGTTGTGCGGAGTGTGAAACGAAGCATTTGTGTGGCTGTGCTCCGGGGGTCAAAAACCTTGGGGAGTGGGGGCAGGAATGGGAATGGTAATTGTTCACCAACTGTGCTCACAAAACAAAGTTAGCAGCACTCCCTTGTTCCCAACTCTCCTTCCTTATCCTTTGCGCAATGCCCCTATCTGCCCTTCTCATGTGATTTTTCTATTTCCCTCAGCGATATTATTTGCACAATATTTTTTTTTCCCACATGCTTATTTTTCTGGCTACTTCACATTGGCTGAAATATTTAGTTCTTTCCATCTGACTTAGAGGTTTCTGGTCTTACAGTTATTCTGGAAAAATGTAAGTGCTTAATTAACATGCAACTACTGGAAGGGAAGAGAAGAAGGAAATGTACAATCGTATTATTTTTGTTTGACAGAGAGGAGAGTTCTGCGGCGCAAAACACACAAAAATGCATTTTGTCAAGAGATCTAGATTCTTTTCCCATACTAGTGCCTTGTGTGATTTCCAGCCAGTACCTGATCTCTAAGCCTCCTTGCCTACCTCCCACTGTGGTGTCTTGCTTTTCTTTCCTGCTTGCTTATTTTTTTTATCTGTTGAGGTGGTGAGCAGCTTAGGGCAGATACCATCCAACCTGAAAAGCACCTGTGTCAGCTGGCAAAGTGTGTGCCCTGTGATCCCTTTGCACTCAGTGGGGAGGAGAGACACCTCTAAATGATTCAGCTCTTAAGTGGGATAAATCACAGCTCTTAAAAAGCCTTTTTCTCTCCATTAGCTGCAGTGGGAACCTAAAACTAGTATGTTGCTAAGCTGGACAAAGAAAAGCTAGTGGGAACCTATGCAGGCTGGAACATATGCAGTGTTTATCACAAGCAGCTCAGCTGAAAACTTTAACACCTAACTGTAACAAATTATAATGCTAGGAAAAGCTACTTTTCTTGGGTTTCTTTCACACAAAGAATCTCGTTGCTGAATATCACTATCAAAGCAAGCAGAGCAGAATGACTTGAGTCTTTTTTTGTAAGGACTGTAAGCAAAATCAAGTACTGTTCTGGGAATAAATAAAAGAGCAGGGATCTGCTCTTTCAGGACTGCCTTAGAGCAACCCTTATGGAAACTGAGAGGAAACTTAAGGCCTTATACTTTGTTTGCAAGGTGAAGAAGAATGAAGACGCACTGATTGGAGTGTGGGGAATTTGCCCTGTCAGGCCGTTCTTTAGTGGAAGAGAATATTTTGTGTAGCTCTGCATGATGAGCAGACTGCCCATTTTAGCCGATGTAGGTGGAAGAGGTACACTGAAGGAGGAAGGAAATGCATGGTGTTCTAAACAAAAGAACTTGTGTGATTAAGATAGCGAAACACTTAACACCAAGCAGAAGTCTCACTTAAAAATAAAGAACTTGTCCCTCCAGATCTCTTGATGGGCCAAAGGGTCTTTTGAAAGGTATTTTATCTGAGAACTGCAATAACGATGGAGCATGGGAGTCAGTAAGGGGCTTCTGAAGGCAGTTGCAACTGCTGGGTGTGAGGGTGGAAGAACGAGAGTCTCTCTTAGCTGATTCGATTAAGTCAACTCTTCATCCACTCCTCATTTCTCATGCATCTGTGTAGCCCTCTCTTCTCTGGCCTGCTCTCCCCTTATCTTTGCTTCTGTTACGGCTCTTTCCAGTTGGATTATTTTTGATAGATACACTTTTTCCTCAAAGAGTATAATCTATTGTTTGCCAGTGTGATTTTGTGTGTTTTATTTCTTGTTTTACCATGTGGTAATGACATCTTTACTTTAGCTCTGGAGGATGGGAATTGCTTTTTTTCTTGTCCTGCTACCCTATGCTTCTGCAGTGCCCAGCACCACAGAGCTCTATTCTGCTGCCGTAAACTCTATGATGAACCACTCCTGCATGTGCTGAATTGTGGGACTCATCAGCCAGCAAGTGGGTGACAATCTCTACAGTAGCTAACATAGCCACTGGTTAGGTAAAATAGCAGTAAAATTCTAATAATTAATTTGCTAAAGCCTTTTCTCATGGATGGCTTTCCTGCTAGAAGCTTATGACTCAGGCTCCAACATTTTCAGTGGTCCATTCTTCAAAGGACGAATGTTTTTCACCCATCAGGGTACTGAATGCATTCCCTAGGATGCGTTAGGTATTTGTGCAAGCACTATGTCGAGGTGGTGTTGTTATGGTAACTCTTCTGTATTAGTCTTGATTCTGCATATAGTGCAGTTATGAATGCTGTTGTTTTAAAATAATCCGAGCTGTCTCCAGTCCAGGGAGCCAGCATTGCTCAGTAAGACCTGCACATCCACACTGAGACAGAGCTGCTTTACCATATGTTGTTAAAATATAAAGTTGGTGAGGGAAAATAACACACCAGAAATATTTCTGTGGAAAAGCAATGGAGAAGTCCACATTTCCCTTGAACTTTCCTCCACAGCTATAAGACGGACACCTAGTTATTTGGGGTTTTTTTGGTTACATTAATTCAGCCTTTGTTCTCAGGTAATCACGAGTCCGAATAAGCAAGACTGCTCAGTGCTAATGGAAATTATTACGTAAGCTGTGGTACAGAGGTGCTTTAGAAAAAAACACTTTTACCCAGGTCTGTCAAGGTCCAGAAACTGTACACACATGTCAGACCTTCCTCAGTATATCCCCAAAAGCTAGGGGAGGGGGCTGGGAAGCAGAGGGGCACGTGCAGAGGTGCTGTCCCGGTGCAGTCACCCCCAGGGTCGTTGGGCAGGGAGGCAGGGCCAGCTGGAAGGGACATGCTTCTTTTCTCCTCCAGCAATAACTGACCCTGCCTTGAGGTGTGCAGTGAAGATCTTGGCTGGCTTACCTTGGGACTAGCTCGTTGGTCAGGTTAACCTTTATCTCTGTGGTAGAGATGGTCCAAGCCAGCATCCTGACCGGCAGTACCCAGCCTGCTGAAGCTCTGAGCAGTTTCTTGAGATCAAAGTCTGAATTTCACAGCTCTGAACTTCCTCTTAACTTGTGACCTCCAGCCCAACGCCTCTTTGTCCTGGCCAGCGGCTACCTCTGCCACCTTGACACACAGGGACCCCTCCTGTGAGGTTCATGCCGACGCTGTCGTGGTGGCCCGCTGTGCAAGGACCAACTCTTGCCCCGTCCCTTTCAAGGTCTAAGCCACTTTCCGCTTTTCTGGATGTGAGGCCGCTCAGATCTCAGGGCAATATTAAGGACACACAAAACCGCTGAGGACTGTGTCTCCAGTATCCACAGTTTGCCTCAAGGCTCCAAAACATTCCCTGGATGTTGCCCAGAGGACCATAAATCCCCTTCTGTCTCTCCAGACTTTGAAGGACGGACATTTTCTCTTAAATAGATCTTCTCTGTTTTCATTCCCTTATTTATCTGGAGCTGACACTAACACAGTAGAAGCAGCCAGGCACTAAAAACAAAGAGAAACTGGAGTCCTTGACTTCTGAGACTTGCAGCCTGTGTTTAAGAAGAAAAAAAAAAATCTAACAAACAGAGAAAGCGCTTTTACAGATTTGTCTCTTTGGCTTTTCTAAAACATCAAATAGGCAGAGCAAAGATTAGCAGTTTGTTCTACTGCATGAGATACTAGGAAAAAAAAGAAAAAATATTCACAGAAGAAAAAAGAAAAAAGAAACAAAAGATATACAGTACACAAGGTGTTCCTTTGGTTTCTTGGGAAAATATGCAGTGAGGCTTGAGATTGTTTGTCTGCATTGCAAACCTTCACATTGATCTTTTGAAAAATGTTTCACTTAACTAGATACTTGACCCTCTGCATGGATAACTTGTCTCCAAAACGAAGGGAGGAAAGGAGGAGGCAAGGAAGAAGAAAGGAATTGTCTTTGCTTCTATTATCTTCAAAGACTGCAACATTTCTGAAGGGTTTCTAGATAAACTGTGAAGGAGAGTCTCTCATCCTTCCCACTGCTCTGGGAGACATTGTCCTCCGTCTGGTCTGCTGGAGGGCTGATTTCACTTTTTAACCATTCGCTGCAGCGTGTTTTCCCAGGCGTCAGCTGCAAATAAACCCGATTACCCAGCAGAGGGTATCACCATTTTCAAAGACTGAAATCAAGGCTTTTCGCTTCAAGTTCCAGAACCAAGTAAGGCAGAAAGCAGTGGTAGGGGAGAGTGATAAAATGGCCAGAAAAACCAAAAACACTCCGAGCTGCATGGGATAAATGGTATCTCTCAGTACGGCACTTTGCCCTTCTTGGGCAGCTCTGAGTAGAAGCGCACTGCTTGCGCCGGCTGCTGTGGGCGCGTGCTGAGAGGATGCAGAGAGCAATTCTGCTGCTCCTAGGTTGGGCAGTGGGATCAAAAACA
The DNA here is from genome assembly GCF_000703405.1 of Apaloderma vittatum. NCBI lineage: Eukaryota > Metazoa > Chordata > Aves > Trogoniformes > Trogonidae > Apaloderma > Apaloderma vittatum. The sequence goes on along the minus strand of NW_009708421.1, from coordinate 28,137 downwards.
CAGACAGTGGTGACTAGAGAGGGCGGCAGCTGCAAGGACATAGTTCAGCCTAAAAACAGTTTGAAAAAGTCTGGAAAACAGCACTTTGGTCGTCCTAGCAAGCCTTGCCATTCCTTTCCTACATCAGTGAAGGCTTCACAGTTTTTGTAAAATCCAGCCTTGAATCACTCAGATAAGGGCTTGGGGGAGTTTATATGTCAGGCAGCCAGGTTTGAAGCTCCTGGCCTTGTAGAGGAAAATGAAGCTGGTCCTCAACAGAGGGTGCTTCTCACGTGGGTTTTTCTGTCGCCACCATGTGAGACTAGCGCATGCATGCAACAGGCACTGAGCCACAGCCACCAAACACATCCAGACTGCCAGCTGGACTTCAACCAGACATCCAAAGGTGAAATCTTATCTCCATGCCTGAGAGAAAACAGGAGGAGATGCAGATGGTCCCAATAAACCATTGCAGGAAACAAAGTACACTTGATAAGGAGCAAGGGAAAAGGAGGACGAGAATTCCTAATGTCAGTGATTCTGTTAGAGACTTTGACCATGCCTTATGGGAAGCTGCAAAGTTAAAATATAAATAAACTGACTTTAAAACCTCAATATTGCAACAGTAGCGGCTGAGTTGAATTTAAATTACCTTCTGTAATTCTTGGAATGTCTAATGCTCTAAGAAAGTGTGATGTTTTTCTTACCTCTTACATAACTTTTTTTGGTCAAATTTCTGAAGCAGTGCATTGATTTTATTTTTTTAAGGCAGAGATTATCAAGCCTATTATCAGCTGCTTGCAAATAAGATGCAAGGGCTGGATGTAAGGAAGGGAACTACCAGATCCTCGGAAGGGGTTCTTCTCAAAGTCTTGTCCAAGGATCCTAACTCTTTTCTCAAAGGCCCCTGAGTGTTGAAGATATAGATGGAAGCATCGTATTAATGACTGTCCTTTTATTTTATTTACCTGCTGAGAGCAGTGCAGAGCAGGAATCGTTTCCCAGCTCTAAATTGCTGTAGGCCTTATCCACAAATAGGACCTAAGTGCTGCAGAGCACATTGTGCGTCTGCTCTTTGCATTCTGAAAGACTCACTGGCTTGAGAAAAAGGCAGTTGTGTATCTGCTCAGTGAAAACCAGACAGCTGCACACATAGATCCAGTTTGAAGGTTTAGTTTTGTCTTCGACATCTGAATAGGAATGAGCGTTACATCAGCAAGAGCACAGTCTAGCCTCCTTGATGGCTCAGCATTTTGGGCTGAGTCCTTGCAGACTTGCAATATTCTGTCTTATTGATTAGAATTAATTTAATAAGGCTATTACGCCTCTACTGAACACAAAATGATTCTATAAACCCTGGTGGGGTTTTTCTCCCCCTTCTGAAATGGTATACGAGACAAATAAATCTACGGGACACTCTTAGACTGACTGCTGATTCATTTCTGATTCATAAAAATAAACAGATAGCAAGACATATGTCTGAGCCAAACAGCATTTACTCTGTGGGAACATGTAAATGTAATAACACTCTTTAACAGGGTTAAACAATATTAGCCCTCTGATTTGTCATTATTAGTGTCACTAATTCTAGTTTCATGAACATCACTGAAAATATATGGCACGCAAAAAACAACTACCATAATGTGAGCACATCCATCTGTCTTTCCAGAAGAAAAACAGGCTTGGCAGGGACTGCAGTTCTGCAAGGATTTGAAACAACAACTTTTTATTCATTAAAATGTGGTTATGGTCTGAAAATGGACTTGAGGGAGAGGAGGAGGGAGGGAAAAAATGATCTCTCATTACAGACAGCACTTAGCCATTCCAGTTTGTCTTCCATTGGCAATCTGCACTGACAGATACAATGGCTTATTACTGCCCTCATTGAAGCCAATGGAAAAATTCCCTGTTGAATTCAGTGGGAGAAAGACCAGACCCCAAATCTGGACTGCTGTCAACAGTGGGGAGCCAATGTCAGTCTAAACAGAGCAAATTTGGTTTCTTTTCTGCCCCACGTGTCTTTAGCAAACTGCCAGCCAAGTGTTGCATCCAGACTCTTTATAGCTCTTGAGGACAGTGGCTGGCCAGGCTTTGCCAAGCTTGTGGAGTCTGAGGCTTTGTGAACCTCGTGAAATATTTACGAGCTTTGCGGAACGTGATTGACTTTTGCAAGCCAGTTCTCCTCTGACTTCAGGTCTTCTTTACCAGGACACTACCATTTGGTCTGGCTGTCCATATCCACGTGCACATGAAGGCAGTGGTCGAAATTTGACAGCTGCACAGGGCTGCGCGTCCCCAAAGCCACAAACCTGGACCAAGTCTCTTCTCCAGCGTGTCCCTGCTGTGTTCTCCCTCCCCTCCTTGCCTGCTGCGCAGACTGTTTGTGCTGTGCCCACGAACCTCACTCCGTACAAAGCTGGACGCGGTGGGGCTTCTCCTCAAGCGGAGAGGGGCTAATACCAATAAATAACAGCACCCTGAGCGGAAGAAACGCCTCCGGTGCAAGTGAGGGGCCAAGCACTGAGCACTGAGCTGGAAAGACGGACTGAGCTGACTCTTGCCCCTGCACGTGCCGGACAGGCCAGTGACAGCTGCAGCCCGCGTGGGTGCTGGGGGTACCTGGGTACCTTCCGAGGCCAGAGTTACCTCCAAATGGTAACCGTGCCCCAGTGGGCAGCGCCGCCCGGCAGGAAGCTCCAGCTTTTTCCCCAGCTCTGCCAGCAAGAGGACAACTTGAAACCTGGGGGGGGACACGACGAACACACACACAGCGGATGTCACCAGCAGCGTCTGGCTGCAGGAGCTGAGCACAAAGCAGCAGGAGACGGGGCCAGAAGGGAGTTTCAGAGGAACTGGCCTCTGCCTCATTGAGCTGTTCCGAAAGCCACCAGTGCAGAACCAACACCAGAGCTGCCTTATGCAGTCTGGTCCAGGATTTCACTTCTCCTGTATGTAGCTGAAAAGATGTTTTGCTAATGCCAAACCTCAGTCATCTTTGCTGTAAATAAGGTGATTTTTTAAGGAACAAGAACAGCAGTTGATCATTGTCTTCTTTATAACAAACTTCTGCATATTGGAAGACTTTTATCATATCTTCCCTCATTCTTTTCTTTTCTAGACTAAACAAACCAAATTCCTACAACCTTTCCTTACAGGTCCTGTTTTCCAAATCTCTTATCATTCCTGTTTGCTCCTCTCTGGCCTCTCCCTGACTGATCTATGTCTTTCTAAAATTATGGTGCCCAAAGCTGGACATCCTGCTCATTTTTTTTAATTTTTTTTTGCTTTGGGTGTAGGAGGACAGTGAGGCAAACAGAATCGGCATGAGATGAGGAGCTGACTTTTAATCCCCTCCATTATCCCTGAGCTGGATAGCACTGCTGCAGGATTTTAGGAGGGAAAAAAAAAAGAACCAAAGTAGGAGCTCACTGAAGCACTGAGCATCAAATTACCTCAGTTACGACCAACTCTTAAATTATGCCAAGTCCTAATTAACCCTGAGATTATTACCTTGCTCAGATAAATATTCACCTGTACATTCGTCTCCAGTGGGTGCTCAGGGACAGTGTGAAAAGTTTACCTTTTCTCCGGCTTGACTGGTGCCAGCACCTCTGCCTCTCTGCCGCGTTCCCGCAGTCCCACTGCTGAGTGGATCACGACAGATATTGCTGTGCCGCCTGCCACAACACGAGGAGGACACTGTTGTCATGTCCATGTTCTATCTGTCATCTACTGGTAGCTATTTATACTGCGCTTATCGCTGTGGTGGGGATGAGCATGGGGTAATGGTAACGCATTAGAGAGCCTTTGAAGCGGAGAGCTGAAAAAAGAAAGATACTGTTGGTTTTTTAATGTGCTAGACTGAGCCTGGGAGGGAATAGCTACCTGTCACAGCACAGGGACCGCTCCGCGGGCACGGCGTCTCTGCAGACCCGTGGCCTTCCAGTGGCACTTGGAAACCCAGAAAAATCACACTCTGCATCGGAAAAATGCAAATCCCTTCAGGACTGAGCACCAGGGCTTTAGTAGCAGCATGTTTTATTCAGCCTGTTTCCCCTGTGCTGTATATTGCCCTTTATGTGTTTTCAATATTTAAAGCCTGTTTTCTCATGACAGTGTTTCTTCTGGCATTTCCACCCCAAATTCCTCTTTTTCTGTGCCTCTACATTCCAGAAAAGGTGTGGGTTTGTGCACTGTCCTCCTACAGCTGTGAAATCTCTGGGTGTCCATTAAGATGAGAAGAGTGACAGAAAATTAAATTAGTTTTATTATTTATGGTAGCGGTGCTAGTGAAAATGTGGGAGCGTTATCTGTTTGAGCTGTGTAGCACAGGCAGAGCCAGAGAGCAGGACATGGCAGCACCTAGATTATTCATTTTGATTTTTGCTTCCTTCTGTTTTTCCCCTCAGTTGATTTGTAAGGAACCATCATTGCCTTTTATTGTTGTAAACTAAGCTGTGGAGGAGGTTTCAAATGAAACTATTTAATTTTTTAATCCTCCACTTCCTTCATGAAAAAGATGTTCCCCAAACACTATGCATTCGGTGCCACTGGTGACGGGAAGTCAAGGACCATTTTAAAATAGATTAATTTCTCCACACAGTCCTGCTGTTGACAAATCCCGTTAATAATACTACACAATTTTAGAGAACACAGAGAAATGTTATATCTACTCATTCACCCGCAGAATAACTTAACACTGCATGCCTGCATTTAAAGTGGATTGTCTGTAATTAGGTTGCCATAAAATTTAAGTATAGTGGTCACAGACAATAAAACCCAAGGAAGTATCTTTGCACTATGTCTCGACACAGGCAGTTGTACATGACCCTAACAGCCTTTCACAGGAGACGTACAGAAGAAGACTAACATATATATGTGTGTGTGTGTGTATATATATATATATATATACACACACACACAAGCATACACACACTGCAGAGAGCAGGGCTATAAGCTGTATTAGTTACACATCACTTCCAGGGAAGGTGGAACTTGCGTTTGGTGAAATTTAAGGGAATTGTTTTTAACTGAAGATGATTACTTCTGAGTTTCTGATCCTGCAAGACATGGGGGTTTCTCTGTCTTCCTTTGTGTTTTCCCTGGAGACTGTTTAGGGAACTGAACAAAGCAGAAATGCACAGATCTGTGACTGCTCTGGAGGCAGAGGCAGCCTCTTGGATGGCGTGAGGGGGGGAGCCAACACTCTGCTTGCCAGCAGGAGTCCAGAACTTTGTATAGACAGATACTCTATTGCTCTGCCAACACCAAGGACATCATCTGAGGGCTCTGGGGGCTTTGGAGTAACTCTTGGACACTTGCTGGCAGGTTGCAGCCCCGGAGAGTCGTTCTGCCACAAGACCAGGGCTGCTTATTCCCTCTGAAACAGGCTCTCGAGGAGTGGGATGTCCCAAATGACCGGGCTGTCAGGACTCCTGGGTTGTGTGGCCAACTGCACTGCCCCACCTGAGTGCTCCAGTCTCTTTGTCCTCTCCTTTGACACGCAGAGGGGGTGACCAGGCACTCTGGGGCTACAGAAGCCAGCGCCGTATCGGTTGCTTTGGTGCTGCGTGGCACCAGCTGGTGTGGGAAGGCTCCTGGCCGTGCCCGCTGGGCAGGGGCGCCCAAAGGGCTTAACCTGACTTCAGCCGAGCCTGGCTGCAGCTTATCCACAGTGCTGGCGTCTGTCAGCTGCATGTTTAACGGCACTGCTCTCTGGAAAGATGAAATATATGGTTGGGCAATAAAAGAAAAGCTGGAAAGAAAGATTTATAATTTTCCCCCTAAGCCTGTCATTCATGTCATTAATATAGATGTGATTTAGGAGGGCAACAACTTTTTCTTCTTTTTTTCTTCTTTCTTTTTTTGCTAAAAGCTTTGTGTATGTACCCACAGTCTGACAACCAAATGGGTCTGCCTTTCTTTTTTCCCCTCCAATATGTGGATTGCTTCTAATTCTGTCAGTCAAATGGAGCAGCAGTTTCGGGAGGGGAGTGATTAAGGCTCCCTCGGAATAAAGGGCTGCATGCTGCGCCTCTGCTATTCATCAGAGCTGGAGATGGAAGAGCGATTCCAGGCTTCTGAATAACAGGATTTTTTCAAACATACAAAACACACCTTAGAAATACTGCACAAACAAAGCTCAAAATCTCCAAGTGCCGTGGTTATTTGCTTATTTCTTCCTGCTTTATTTGCACTTTTCATCATGTGCTCCAGGACCCCACTCAGCCCAGGCGCTCGCTCGGTGCTTGGCTGCAGATTCACTCAACAAAGCACTTGGCAGTTCCTTAATTTATGTCTGTGCTGAACTCACTAAAATCAAATGGATTTAAGCTTGTGCTTAAAGCAGTAACGTTTATTATACAACTTCTTAAAGGAAACTTCCCGATTAGATTTGAATACATGGTTCTGGTCATTTTTAGGAGGGCAAAAAAATGCAGAGTAGGTGATACTGCAATGTTTCCCAAACCGGTGTCAGTTTAACAAAATATTCGTGTAAGGGAAAAAAAAGAAATAGTGGTTTTGAAGGTAAGCAAAACATTTTGTAAGCAAAACATTTTCGTTTTTTTGCAAACTGCCATTTTGCAATTTGGATTTTAAAGTGAGAGCATGGACGGACTTTTGTTGTTGTTAACATTTTGTAAGCAAAACATTTTCGTTTTTTGCAAACTGTCATTTTGCAATTTGGATTTTAAAGTGAGAACATGGACGGACTTTTGTTGTTGTCTGCCATTCAGTTAAAAGATAAAGCCCAGCTCCGTGTCATCGCTACCCTGCTGTCAGGCTCGGGGATGCCTGTGCTGGCAGCAGGGCCATGAATGGGCTCAAGGTAGGGGAGCGGAGACAATCAGTGGCTTGTTCAGCAGATGGGAAACAAATGGCTGTGACTTATCAGGGTGCTTACTGCAGGGCTGGTAACTGATCCACACTTCCCCAAATATCAGTCCAGAACCACTGTCATAGCGCTATCTTCTCCCTGCGGTTACGCTGAAAAGTAGAGATGATTAGAAATTGTACTCCTACATACCAAGTGTATCAAGTGGATGGTGGACGTCCTCGGAGACCGAGCATTTGTTGAAATGCAAGATATTACTTCCTGATTCCCCACTATGTTTTATGGTGTGGCAAATTTATTATGGAGATAATATTCAATGCCCACACTTAACTGAATTTAAATCCAGGAGAACGTATCCAGGTCAGGTTTTTTTCTCATCACTTTTAATGGCTGCAAACATCCTGCACATGTGAGTGACTGTAACAGCGTGTCCGCTGTGTTTGCTAAGGTACAATGGAGTGAACACTTCGGGACAACATGGTAAATGTTTCATGAAAAGAGTATCAAATGGACTGTCTAAAACCCTCAGAGACTGTCTGCTCTGCACTCAAACGCAGGACATTATTTCATGATTCCCTGTGATCCCTTTGGCATTGTAATTCTAAACTGTGCAAAGAGAAGTGGATGAAGGTGGATTACAAATTCTAGTCCATATAAAGAACCTGTAATTATTTGTTAAACTGTTGTGTTTAGTCTCCTGTTCTGCCCTCTCCAGACTGGGCTGTGCAGTATTTTCCAGTTTAACTCCCTGACTGTACTACTGGTTTATAAGAACTATGTGTACCTCCTCCTGTTTTCTCACAGGCCTGCAGATAGGATTTCTCCCTCAGATCCCAGGCAATAGCCTGAGCGTGTCTGCAGGCGGAGGATAACTGCCTGCGGGATACAAGCTCCAGTCCCACGCTGTGCTGGTGGGACACTTTGTGACCTGACAGCAGACATTCCTGTGTGAGCATTTTACACGTCTCCAGACATCTTCTCGTACATCTTTTCTTTTTGCTCTTGTTTCCCCTTAGACAGGATTTGTTTGGCTTCAGGATAGAATTTCCCCTAAATTGCAAGGAAGTGTCGGCTCCTCTGTCTGTCCTTCCTTTCTCGGAAGAAGTGCCCCCTGCTTTATCTGGAGATTTGTGCGTGTTTTTCTATACCTATATATATGTAGCTATCTATATGTATATTCTTCCTTACCCTGTTCCACTGTGATTTAAAATAGCAACACTTCGCCAATCTCTTCTCTCCCACCAGAGACAGGTAGGGTTATTTTGGAAGGTGCGAGGGTTGTTTGTTTTAATTTTTCTTTAAGTCACCAAAATGGTGTTAAATATAATTCTCATGAAATGCTCCAAACCCACTGCATTTGCCTGGGTGTATTGTTTTTCAGACTTTCTCCCACCTCTAATGGGCTATGATTCGGCACAGTTGGCAGTCTCTGCTCAGTAAGCAGACTGTCTGAATCACAACTCAGCCCTAGAAAGGATGGTCTTTCTAGGTCAGGGCTAAATATACTGAGTATGGGGGTGAGGATGGAAAAGTTCCCATTCCAGCTGCTATCCTGCTCTGAGTCTGCGGGAATAAAACTCCCCACCTTGCCAGCACATTGGGAAGCTTCATTCACTGGGATCTGCGAGGGCAAGAGGGAAAGTCCTACAGGGTTCCTGCTCCGGCAGCAGAGGTCCCGTGGGGACGTGGCATTCGGAAGAGGTTCAGAGCAGCCTTGCCGTGGCGCTGAGCTGGGTGGAGAAAACAGGCGTCAAAGTAGCCACTGGTCACCTCTGCAGGAACCAGGCTTACATCTAAACTTAACATCACTCTTCCCTAGGAATCCCGGCTGTGGTGGCAGGATCAAGAGGCCTGGGTTCAGCTCCTCTCCCTCCCTGGCCAGGCAGGGTGCCCAGCGAACGCTGTAGGCTGCAGGATGCTTGTTGTTGAGTAGCTGCCCATCCTCAGGCGGTGAGGGGTAGCTACCAGATCTTTTTCTGGTCTCAGGGAAGCTGCCAGGATGGCTGGCTGGCAAGGAAAGCAAGCTCGGGCAACGTCGCAGAGACCTGGCTGTGCTGCGGAGGGCAGGTATGGCTGACGTTCCCTTGTGTTCGGGGGAGAGTGTCCCAGCTGGTTCATGAAGCACCAGTGCTGGCAGCGTAGGACGAGCCAGGTGCTTTCTTCAGGGCTGACGTTTGCGTGATGCTTTCTGAAGCACGTCAGCCATGGAAAGAGAGCACTCACAGGATCTCCCTCCAGCCTGGTCCAGCTATTCCTCCAGCCCATGGCTCAGACTTGGCAATCTGGCTGGAAAAATTAAAGCACAAATCCAGGTGCTGTTTGAAGTCAGTACTGAAACAAACTCCCTTTTCCAGGAGTGGGACTACATTTCCATTGGCCCTTTCTTATTAATTCTGTAATACCATCTTTCATTTTTTATATAACGCAGTAGCCTCTTGCAAGGGTTTTCTTTCCTTTTAGAAGATGAAGCTTCAAGATTGTTGCAGTTGCTAGAGGCAACTATTCTGCAAAATCTTTTAATAAAATGTATTTATCTAATTAAAAATCTTTTAACGACACCATGCCTGTAGGATCAAATATCTCCTTTATGCTGTGCAGGGCTGGGGCAAGTGTTTGCTGCTTCTGTAGAACCACAGATAAACAGGGACTGGAGAGGCATAAAATGGCTGCTCCAACTCAGCTCATCCTAATGCACCTTTTCCAATAAAAAAAGTGGGATCTAAGATCTCTCTGGTTTATTATTGGAAGAAAAGTAATGGGGAGGGGGGAGGAGTAAGCTTATAATGGAGTCAATTCAATGTAGTTGGCAACAAGAGTAGAACAGCCTTACATCAGTGACATTTTCCAGTGAAACAAACCTGTTGTACAGAGAACAATTTTTAATTAACTCTGTATCTCATGTGTTGAGGAACGTGAGCAAACTTCTTTATGACTTTTCTTTTGGCTGCAAAGTATATCCCAGTTTTTATTCTCCAAGAATAGATTCATGAGGTGAGTGGCAGGGAAGAGAGGGTTTCTAAATATGCATGTGAAACTCAGTACAAAGCAACTTTGCAAGCACTTTATTGATTTTTTTATCTGCTGCTTTAGATGAGGTAGAGCATGGCGTATTAAACATTAAATGGTACTCAGAGAGTCTTTAAGAAGACAAAGCTTGGGCAAAGTTAGTATGGAGTTTGGAGAGCCCAGATACTTGAGGCTCAGCCTTGAGAAGAAGGAGCCTCGGTGGCTGACGTGGCCCCGTTGGCGCGGTGGCACCATGGCACTCGTGGCTCAAGGGAGCAGCCCAGGAGCTGCCAGTGGCCCAGGTGGACATCCCTCTGCTCTGCTGTCCCCATGGCCAGGGCAGGGCGGCAGGCAGCCTGCTGTAGAGCCCACGCCTAACTCTGACCTAACGAAGGATGAAAAAGTATTTTCTTTGTGGTGGCGTCACCCTGTCCTGTGTGTTTGGCTCTTCTCCGAGGGGGCAAAAGTGCTGCCTGGTAAAATGCAGGGGACAAAGCTCAGGCAGGGTGCCAGGGGAGGTGGCTCTTTTCAGATGCTGGGTTGGTGTGAGCGATGTCTTGTGTTTGAAAGTTCGGGGGTGAAATCAGGAAGAAATTGGAAGTGGCTGTGGCACAGCCAGGTTTCTGCTGCAACATAGGAGCCACACTGAATTGCAGCATAACCTCTGGAGATGTTTCTCCAGAAAGTGAAGCTACGAAATCACAAAATGAAACACTTTCTCTGTGGTGTTTTTTTTTTTTAACCTACACTAGCAAAATAACTTCTGCTCTTAATTAACTTACCCAATCAACACCAGAACCCAATCATTGCTAGCTATTGGCAGATCTGGTTTGGCTGCATTTCTCCGTGTTGCTGAAGATGTGCACAGAGCTTTGCAAGCAAGAACAAGGCAGAAGCTTACACTGGCTACAATCTGAACTAGTGTGAAGAGAAAAATACATAGAGAATGAGTTTTAAAAAGCACATGAGCATCTCTTTGGCTTTGCACATCTTTTGACATTCCAGGAACACTGTTCAAAATATAGATTGCACTTAAGGCCACCAAATGAGGTTGATGATTTCCAGTCAGGCTGAAAAAATGAGTATTTCATGGGGTGTTGAAAAGGAATTAAAAAGAACTATCTATAAACCAATTGGTTTCATTTATGGTCCCGAAGCTCAGCAGAGCTCAGGTATTTGTCTCAGTGGGGTTCCCTGCTTGGCCTGTACCCCCCCCACTGCTACTCCCACTAATGTCTATAGATTAGAGCTGCGTTGCAGACGTAGTAATGGCATGTTGAACAGCATAGATCATAGGGGAGCTGAATTTGTATGCTTTAGCACAAATTAGATTGCATTTCTAAAATCCTAATAAGCATAAAGATGGATCCAGAGGGATTGTTACAAACCAAACCAGAATAATAAGCTCATCCAGAATTTACCTAATGGACAAAAGGAGAGACAGTTTTCAAATAATGGGCACATCAAACAAACCAAAGAGCATCTCAGTAAGAAGAAACGTGATCCCGTTCTGGGATGCTGGGGCCTGCCGTGGGACATGGAGGAACTTTGCAAATTGTAGCTGTGTTGCAGAGAGCTGCCGATGAGTGGGTAGCAGACTCAAGGAAGAGTCAAGAGTCAAGGAAGTACTTTATGTATGGATGAATAATTACTTTTATGAGGCCAAGTCCTTCGTTAAAGCTAATGGAAAATTTGTCATCGACTTCAATGGGATCGGCACTAGACCCATAACAAGAAAATAATAATGGTCTTGTCTGCAATATAAAGCCAAAAAAACACCAACCAAAAAAAAAAAGAGGCAGTATTCACAGAAGCCAAGAGCCTTCTGCATGGATCTAGGAATGCTGTACTGGGTGAATCATTTCTTTGTTAGATAAAGCATTTGTTCTGTTCCTGATTTATCTCCAAGCAAATTTAGACTACTCGGAATCGATTTTCTCATTATAATTTTTCAATGCCTATGGGCAAACTCTTGGCTTCTGCCATTTCCTATTGTTTTTTCTGTGAGCAATTGGTTGCCTGGCTCACGTGGGTCTGCTCTTCCTCCCTG
>NW_009708421.1:0-16236 GCF_000703405.1 Apaloderma vittatum | reverse complement strand
ACGACGCTATAAATACAGGACTGGTAAAAATCACAGCTACTGATATTTCACAGAGACGGGTGGGCATGACTTGAAAGTGCTCTGTTATGCTACTTGTTACATGGTTAGCCCCAAAATTCAGAGATTCTTTTGAAAAGTCATTTTAAACCACTTGTTCTTTAAATGACCTGAATGTACATGTTAACAGGTGATAAAGAAAAGCAAAACACATAAGGCAGCAGCTAGGAAGACCTTAAAAGGATTTCCCTGGGAGAGCCATTGAATCAGGAACCTGCAAATCTCCATTAGTGAAAATTATTTTGCTGATACAGGTTTTTCACAATAATTTGATTGGGTTGGATTGGTATTTAGAGGGGAGGCACCTAAAGAACATTACTGGAAATGATCGTGGGGAGCCTGCTGACTCCTAAGGCACTACCAGCGCAGTGTCAGTACATTTTGTGAACACTGCTGCGGCTCCCCGAGTAGTTTTCTGGGTGGGATTCAACAGTAGCCTGGAGAGGATTTTACAGACCGCTGGCCTTTTCTACTGAAGCTGCTGCTTACTCAGGATCCCATCTAAATTTTATTTAGATATTTCTATTTGACCTCCCTGTTTGCAATTCTGCATCCCACCCAGTCCAGTTTTGTGCTTCCCTGTGTGCTCTGCAACACTCTGAAATCATTAGCTACAGGGGCACTGAATGATCCTTTAGCCTTTTTCTCCTTCAATTTCCCTGAAATTCTGGGGGTTACAGCCCTAGGTCCCAGAAGACCTTTCACAGGAGATGTCCCACTGCAGAAGAAGAACCCCTTTTATTAACTGGTGTAAGAAGCTCTGTTCAGCTGCACAGTCCGCAAGAGTAGCCCAAGCTTAGCTTAGCTCTGTTATGTGTAAGTAAGATGCCATTTCTAACTCGCACCGGCAACACACAGGTTTGTCCGATGTTAGACTAAGCAGCTCATTTCATGTTGGGTTTAGCAGTGAGACATCGTGCCTTTATTGGGATCCTTTGTTATTGCAGTACCTTATACCAAAGACATTTTTTGGAAATGCAAAGAATTTGCATGATATTAAAATGCATGTTCCATTGGGCTTTCCAGTTAATTCTTTCCTTTTTTTTCTTTTTTTTTTTTTTAACAAATAAGGTTCAGTTTTACCATTGTTCATTTTTTTCTTTTATTTCAGCAAATTTTTCAGCCATTCAGTGCCTCTGTTGAGATTTTTTCTTTCACTACTTTATGGCAGATGAAAGTTAAGAGGTCCAATTACTAACATTTTATGATAGCACAGAATATTATTAAAGCACTTAAGAGGTTATTAACACCTTTTATGTACCTCATTATTTAAAAGCCTGCCATATTTAATCATTTTAGCACCATTAAATTGGCATTAACAACAACCCTATGACTTACACTCAGAAATGTCACCATTTGACAACACTAATGCAATAAAACATCTCACAGAAACCTGGAGGCACCAGGTGAGCTATAATGCTTCATGAAAATTAGGCTTATTCGTGACTTTCAACCACAGGGAGCTGCAGGGAGTGCCACGGGGGTCCCCACCTCGCACTGCAGCAGTGCCTGCTGGCGGAGCCCCGGAGGGAGCCGGCGCGGTGCGTTGGGCAGGAAAGCTGGGTTTGGTGTGGGACCACCTGCAGCGGGTGAGGAACACAAGGCACCGAGTGGGTTCTCTGTGTGCAAAAAAGCAGGAGCTGATCCTAATTCCGTCCTCTCTGGCGTCCGAGCACAGGCGGAGGTCTCGGGTCTTGCCAGTGCAGTTTGAGTCCTGGGAACCCGTTCGTCTCCCAGTGGGTGCTGCGGCACCTTTGCCGTCTCTGAATGTCCATGCCAAGCCACGGGCTCAGGCTTTGAGGGCTCTAATTCAAAGACTGTCACACTCCTACCTGTGCCTGGTGATGGATGAGTGACAGATAAGCAAGGGAATAGTAGAAAAGCCCTTCATGCCCCGTCCTGCCGGGTCTGCTTGTTTATAGGAGCATTTACACGTGTACTGCTGCCTCTTATAAAGTTGTGAAATTATTTCTCCCATGACTCTCCTCTTGGGTCCCTTTCCTTTTTTTCCCTCACTCCCTTTCCTCACTCCCCTGAGGCTGACACACAATCTGGTGGTTAGCAATTACACACTCAGTGTCAGCCTCTACTCATTGATTATTAAGGACAAAAAACAACATCCATGGAATGGCAGAGTGGAACATCATGTTAATCAAGTCAGAAATATTATTTTACAGCCTCCTGATTATTTCTAACAACCTGCTAAAAGCCAGTGGGACTGGGTGGGTTGGAAAAGCTCTGGTGACATTGGGAGCGTTCCAGCGCCTGCTCTTCAGCTCACACGCTGAAACTCCAGGAGCAAGATTCAATTCATATGGGACTTTTCCCCAGCAAAACACGGGATGAATTGTGTTTTCTTTTTAAGGCTTACAAACAATTCCCTTTCCCATAATAATTATTTTCATAGATGAGCGTTACTAATATATTTTGGCATTTTAAAGCACATCCTTGAATTGACTCTGGCAAGTGCTATACAGCTGAACGCAGAATCAGGCAGATCTAGTCTGTTACTTATCTGCCCAGACTTCAATAGCATTCCCTTTCTTTGCACTAACAGAAAAAGAAAAATTGAAAAGGTCCCCAAAGCCTGAAGTTTGGAGCCACAAAAGACCTCCTGAGCTGTTTTTCTGATGCTGGCACTCAGACAAGTGACTGTGTCAAAAACCCCAACAGGTCTGTGTACAAAACGTATCAGTCCCATCTGCTGGAAGGATGCCACCACCACCATCAGGATATTAGTTCAGCCATTTGGGGAGAGTAAATGTCAGTGTTTGTAACTCAGAAGGGTCATGGCATTCGGTTGTTAATGAGGCTGCCTGTCCACAGCCAAACCCCCCCCTCTTCCATCGCCCTTGGAGGGATGGATTAATATTCCAGCCTAGCCATGCTTGGGTTTGTTTTGCTGTTTGCATTACATCTGTATCTGCGGCAGTTAAATGCTGGTAGGTCTTCAGGTCTGTTAAACAAATTATGAGAGACTTTAAACATCATGTGCTGGGCTTTATCCCCCACAGCCAGCATGCAGATTGCTCAGGTGTGAGCAGAGAGAAGTGAATGAGGCTTCCTGCCAATCCTCCTCTCCAGCAAAGCCAACTCCCTCGTTATCTGGAAAGGCAGGGGGTTAATTAGCACGTATTCGTGTAGGCTTTAACAGCAGTGTCCTGGCCCTGACGATAGAGCTGTGTCTTGTTTTCTCCTCCAGGTCTAGTTCCTATCTCACCAGGTGTCTCCAGTCTCTCTGGAGTTCCCTGCCCCTCCTTCCTGCAACTTTTTTTGGTTGTTGTAGCACCTATTCCTAGAAGACTCCTGACAATAATTGAGCTGAAGCAAGGGAGGGAACAGCTTAGAAGTGAGTACAAATTTTACTGGGATTTGAGCTTTTAATTAACTTGGCCCTTTTGAAAAACATCCCCTTACACAGCCAAGGGGTTTCTTGAACTTCCCCAAGTGCTGGCTTTGCCATGACCTTCTCCCCTCTGCACGCTCTGCTGTAGTGATGGAGTCGGGATGTGTCCCTGGGACCTGGGCCACGGGGTGCAGACCTGCTGTGGGTGCTGAAGGACCCTGTGGGTTCCCGCCTGTCTGATGTCTCCTGGCCATGGCTGCCTTCTCCGTGTGCTCATGCCAGCCGAGGTGGATGGAGAGAGAAGTAGTTCTGTGGGGTCAATAACAGCTCTTGCTTAGCAGTGTGGCAGTGATACTTGTGCAGTAGTTTTAACGGCAAAAAGTGAGTGATCAAAGAGTGCGAGGACTGGGCACCAAGGGAAGGGAGACCAGAGGTGAAGAGCTGCTATATATTTATATATATATTATGCTATGTAATGTTATTCTTAAAATAGAAAGCCTAGATCCTGCCCATGTGAGCAAGTTTATT
This sequence comes from Apaloderma vittatum, assembly GCF_000703405.1. Lineage (NCBI taxonomy): Eukaryota > Metazoa > Chordata > Aves > Trogoniformes > Trogonidae > Apaloderma > Apaloderma vittatum. The sequence goes on along the minus strand of NW_009708421.1, from coordinate 12,305 downwards.
CTGTTATATCAATACAGTTACAGCAACACGTAACTGTGTTGTACTCAATGCTGTAGAATAGCTCCGATGTGCGCTTTCCTACTAAGTCTTTGTTGCCAGAAGAGGTGTGATTTTGTTGTTGTTGTTTGTTTATGGGCAGATAGCTAATATATGCCAACTATTTTTCTGAGACTGAAGACCTAAATGCAGTGTTGCTAGGTGAGACTAGCTATGGGCCGCTTAGCATTGTGCAAGTGGAATGGTTTAGTCCCTGCAGTTATTTCAGACTTGCTATTGCTCTTTGCCTGATGAGTTAACTTAAAAGCCTGTCTCAGCACTTGTTCTGCTTGTGTAAATGCACTTCCCTGGGACATTTTTCCAGCCTGTGTAGTCAAGCCAGCAGAAGTTTCTAGTTTAGCCTGTCCTTCATCGGTTGAGGGGACCGTCTCCTCAGCAAGCGGAGCTAGGCAATTTGGCTGGTTTTTGCAGAGCATCAGCCCAGGCTGGTGCAAACCCAGGGTCGTTTATCATCTGGGTGTATGATGGATGAGGTGATATGAATTGGTGGCTTTGGTCCATTACTGTTGGAACCAACTGATCTCCTTGTTGGCAGCCTCAGCAGAAAGTCTGGGAAAGACTTTCTGTGCCCTGTGGCACCTTTCCCTGTTTGGAGGAAGCCTCTGTCCTTCAGTGGGGACTGTGAGCAATCCACACAGTGACCCTTGAGGTTTTGCTGTCTCTGCTTTCTGGAGCCATTCCCTCCACTGCTGAGGCTCAGTGGATGCTCCAGATTTGCCTGCTGTGGGGCCCAGAAGCTGGCTCCCCGCTGACTTTTTGCCCAGGACCCCCAGGCAAGTGATACACATCCCACAGCTACTTTCCAGCCTGAGATTTGCATGTCTGCTTCGCGGCTGGTTTGCAGCACTGAGATATTTGCATTTGTGTGAGCGTCTCTGTGGGTTTTTTCTGCCCTAGATCCCACAACGAGCTCTGCTGAGAACCGCTGCCTCTCGCACGCAGCACAGGCAAGGCTGGGCTGGCTCGCTCCCGCAGCTCACCTGGTGCTTGGTGCAGATTCGGCATTTCAAGTAAAAGTTAGCCCTGGCTTTTAAGGTCTATTCCAACCCATTTAACTCCTGACTTTTTTGTGAAAAACAAGATGGGAAATATAAAAGCTTACAACAGCTTCTGCAACTTGCAGAGTAAATGGGAAAGCTACAATAAATTTACAGTTAGAAAAAGAATCGCTGTGCTTTATATAACTCTCACTTTGTTAAAAAACAGTTTATTATCAAAGGATAATTTTAGTTGGCAGTTGTTGCTGCAGTATTTTGCACTGTGGTTTTTTTTTAATTATTACTACTTTTTTGTTATACAGCATGATTCTTCAGCAGATACTTAGACAAGCAAGATTGGCTCATCATTCCTCTTTAATTCTACATCATGCCACTTTGGAAGGGAAATGGCTTGGTAAAAGCCAGAGAGTTCAGATATGATGCTGGCAGATCGTTATGAAATATTCACAAGACATTTAGTTTAACTTGGTGCTAATTGAACACTGACAGCACAAGTTACTCCTGCCTGCAGCAATAGTCTATCACGTTTAGGCAAGTGGCATTCCTTCCCCTTTGATGCTCTCCTAGATAGGAGGCTGCGAGGGAGCACGGTTAACAACCAGTAAACACTTCGGTGAGCAGCATTAGAGATGGATCCTGCACTCGAGGTGCAGGGAGAATCCTCCAAAGCTGGTGAGAGTTTATTTGCACAGGGGTTTTGATAAGACTTCAATCCTCTCTATGAAAATACTCAATATTACATGAGGGGTGAATTCAAACTGATATGGAGATATTTTCTTTTAATCATAAGATGGCCTAAGCTGGAAGGGACCTTAGAGATCATTTTAATCCAGCTTCCCTGTCACCAGGGACGCCACCGGTGGACTAGATCAGGCAACACATGGGGACCGAACGGGAATCGAACCCAAGACCTTGGCATTGTTAGCGCCATGCTTAACTCACTGAGCTATTAATATCTTCTTTAGTGAAGACGCTTGAAAGCAAGAACACTTGCAGATTAGCTAATGTCACTTTTCTGAAGCCATGGCCCAAAAGCCCTTCCTTGCCCTGAGATGAGAGGGTTTCCAGGGCAGTTATACCTGTGCTGGTGTAACAGTGCGTCTTTCTACAGAGACATGGCTTTATTTATTTCTTCCATTTTTATTTCTATAGCTGAGCATACTGTTTGCTGATATTTGTGAATGTTTCTTATTTGTCAGTTCGCCTTCTCTGTGGACACTTAATAATAGGAATATTCCTACCATTTTTATGTCTCTTGTTTCGGAGCCAAGCAGAGTTTGAAACAAAGTATTAATGCCATCATTTTAGTCATTGGACATGATGTGTGGTCTAAATAGCTTGAATCAAAACTTTGCCTGGAGCCTTCTGCCCATCTGTGGTTTAGATGCAGTCAGCTGCCTTGGGTGCCTCAGTTTCCCAGCCATGGAGAAAAGCCAAGCTGTTAATCAAGGACTTTTCTCATCTTCCCATTTGGAGGAGTTTGCTCCAGGCTCCTCCTGTGCGGTCAACACAGGGGTGCACAGCGGGAGCGTGCAGGAGCGACTGCCGTGGTAGGGATCTTGCTCCCCTCTTTGCCAGCCACGTTCTGTCACTCCTGGTGTAGCTGAAGGACTAAGTGACTTTTACGTGTAGCAACGTGTTAGAAAAGTGACCGATGACCCTTTTAATCCACTGAGGGAAATATCCCCATGTGCCCAATTCACCTGTCTCTGGCAGTTAAACTGGAGATGGAGTCATGTACAGGAAGGTGTTAATGAAACTGCAACCAAATATTGAGGTGACAGTGACTTAGACTGCACGAGTTCATCTAGCAGACGGCGTGATGATGCCGAGCTCGGACATGAGCACTTGCTAGCTACAAAGGCAGGCAGTGCCACCTCCACAACTGACCGTAGTAGTAGTAGAACTAGTAGTAACAATCTAAGAGCTTCAGCAGCACAAGGGAGTGAAGACACATTGCTCAGTGCTTGTACAAGCACAGGGAAAACGGGCATCCCCTCCCCTGTAGTCCTGTGGGAAGCTACAGGTGGGTGTAAACAGCCAAGCAGGATGAGTTACAATGTGAGTAATATTGCATGGGCAGTAGCTGGTCCTGAGACTTTGTTTTTCCCTTTTACACAGCAATCATTTGAAAAGGGGGGTTTTAATAAAGGTTTTAAAGGAGATAGCTGTGACTTCTTCGAAACTCAGGGTAGAGTGGAGGGTGAAGGATGGTTTCTGAGCTGCCCAGGTTGGACGCAGCAGCTTTTCCCAAGGATTTTCCTTTGGGGTGATCCCCATTGCCCTTGCCTCCAGCACCAGTCCTGGCATGGGGGTCACCCCAAAGGAGTTTCTCTCTGAGGTGGGGGACACCCAGCTGGGATTGCAGAGACAGCCGACCAGGTAAATATAAGCAGCCAAGGAAAAAATGTTTTCAGTAGCAGATCTTTTCAGCCCAAGCAGAACCTGAATGTAAGGTCAAAGCCGAGCTGAAAGCCATAGAAATGGAGCTTTTCTGTCCCAGAGTTTTACGTGAGTTGCTGATCGCTGTGGATGGGTGTGTGTTTACAGTAGATTCCTTACTTTGAACAAAGATGTTCTTAAATGTATTTTCATAAGCCAAGGATGCAATACTGGACTCCCAGACTTCCTTTGGGTGATCCCTCCAGTCTTGAATTGCGGAATATTGCTCTCCCAGTAATACCGTCCTTGGTGGGGTTGAATAAATTTACAGTTCTGCTGTGTCTGTATAAAACATCTTCACCAGAAGAAGCAGAGAGAGGGACATGAAACATCCCATCCTCCACAGAGTCCTGTTCCAACTGGCTTCCATAAGCATTGTTCTTCAGGAGGGAAAATAAATGAGGCTTTCAAAATTGTTTTACTTGATTCATTTCGTTCTGGGCTAGAGCAAGGCAAATAGACAGTGGGAGGACTTCACTGATAAAGCGTTTTTTTTCCAAAGCAGAGAATACCAGAAGATAACACAACAGCAAATTGCTGCATATTTTAAACCCTTGTAGCTAAACATTCCCTTCTGGGGCTGCGCCAGGTATCTTGTGGTGCCAGTGAAAATGGGATACAGATGTTTACTTGTTTGGATGGAGACACTGCAATCATTCATGCCTGCTACAAATGATAGGATGCCTCATGCTCACAAAAGAATACCCTGATCTTTTTGTCAGTAATAAGAAAATATATTATCTGTACCTATATTAAGGAAAATAAGGTTGTGAAAACGGTGAAGCATGTTCCCAAAAGTGTAACTTCTGTTGTACTGGTGCAGCCTGTGCTGGTGGAAGTGCTACAACCAGGATTCCAACCCAAGGGCGTTATCACTCCGAGTGAATCCGTGTCTGGGACAGGTATAAGAGGTGTTAAATACCTGCTGCTAAACGTGTCTGAACAGAGGACCTGAGCTTGCAGAACAATGGAGGTTTGGGGTGTTATGTATGAGTTTTGTGGTTTTTTTTTTTAGAACTTTGAATACTTGCTTATTTTTTGAGATGAATGTAGCTGTTCTTAAAATGTTACCTCTGAGTTTGAACTCGCTTGTGGTGAAAAATAGCCTCATTAAAGTGCATGGTAACGGTGTTCAGGAATATGATCTGTCCATTTTAATGAACATTATGGAAATGGGAGGTGTATACCCCCAAAATACATCAGGATGGGCTAGGGAGAAAGAAGAGCTGAGCCCATCACACTGCAACGTAACAGCAGGGCTGATGCTCACCTTCTGCTTTTTCATGTGAGGCAGATAACTGCAAAACTGGCATCTGCCAAAAGAATTTGTTAGCATACCTGAATACTTGCACCGCTGGTTTCCCCCTGTTGTGCTCCTGTCAGGAGAGGTACTAACAGGTTCACACCTGCTGTATAGCTTCAGGTGGAAGGAATGCATGTGCAAATTTGGCAGGTAGAATTTAAATTAGGCTCCACTTCTTGAAATCGGAGATCTCTGCTTTCCCTGCCTGCTGTTCGTTTTTTCACTTTCTTCTTGCAATGCCCATCTTAAAATAAAGATTTTAATTTATTTTGTTTTAATCTTCGTAGTTAATTTTCATGGTGGAGCTATAACCAGATCCAAAATCACACTTCTGGGAGTATAGCACCAATGCTGTATGAAGGTTTTAAAGGTGTGCACAGTTTTTTCTCTTGCTCCCCTGAATTTTACTTTCTTGGTAGTTTTTATGAAGTGGGTTTGGGCTTGACACAACTGGCACAGTTTGGGATGTAATGACTTATTCTTCTGGTTTATGTGGGAGGCGTTTAACCATTTGCTCACCTTTCTCCAGTTGTAGGCTGACTTTTAACTGAAAAAAATCTCATTTTGAAAAAAAAACCCCTGAAAATCTTTTGATTCAGTAGCGCTTGAATGCAGTACTTAATTCCTCTTTATTTTTCAACTGTTTTTCTTGGCTTAAGCCACTCACCAGATTTTTTTCCAATTTAATGAAAAGTTTTGGCATTCTGAAATGGCATCTTTTGCAGGACTGTTAACTGATTGTCTTTCCCTGGTACTGTTTATTACATTTGAATTTTCGCATCAGCACAGACCACAGACAACCCTAGCTAGCCCTCTGTATTAGGGTGGTGATTTTTCAGTCCTCGTCAACATGCAAACCATCCAGAACTTTCTAGGGAAAATGTGGATCCCTAGATAGCAAATTTCAGGCTGCTACAGCTGAATACCTTCTCTCACACTCCTTCCTTGAAGTCCCCAGGCCTCCAGAAGTTCACAGAGCACAGCTAAAAGCTACCTCGAGTTGGCTCACATAATGTAGTAGTTTAGCAAATACGCGCTGCCCCACTGGTGTTTCTTCAGGGGAGCTAGTCTCAGCCAGAAATAAAGGCAAGGTCTATTTTTTTCTTCTGTAAGTATGTTCAAAACATGAATTTCCATGAGTTTCCAACATAAGACCTATATCTGCATGGTAAGTAGAGTCACTTTCACTTGCAAATGAGGTTGGATCTGCTAAAAAATCTGCTAATTTGCAATAAAAATAGCATCCATCTTTGCTCTGCAAATATAGCCTCTTTGAAAACTGTCCCATTTTCAGAACTGTAGCAGCTTGTAGGATGGGAGAAAGGGGAAGGAGGAAATACCTTGTATTTGAAGTCACTTCGTATTTCTCCAGGACTGTTTCACACACCTTTAGTCATTATGTTGCATTTTGTGTTGTCACATTAATTTTCACAGCAGCAGACTGATATAAGCAGTGTGACTGCACTGCAGAAGCAAGGGAAGCTGGATTGATTGGGAGAGAGAAGGATTTGTTCAGACATAAATATCTCCTGCCATATTGAGGGGAATTTAAAAAAAAAAAAAAATGGCCAGCCAAGAAATTGCTTTTTTGTAGGAACGTTCTGTTTCTCTTTTTTTTTTAGGTTTTTTTTTCCTTTCTCTTTTTAATATGTGCTTCAGTGTGAGAGACCAAAAACAAGGGGGGACCAAGTGGCTATTTAATGAGTCTGGGATGCTGAATGCAGCTGCTCTTTCAGGTGGGTGAAACTGCAAGGAGTGGAAGACAGGGAAGGTGAACATGTATGCAGAAGGTGGCATTAAATAAGGAGGCCTGGTCATGTAATGTCTTGTTGGGAAAACTGCTGACTTTCTTGCAGGTTAAGTGCTTGAAGGAATTGCAGAGTCAGGCTCCAAGAAAATGAGGGCATACACCAAAAAAATCAGCACCTCAGCACACAAGCAGGTGAAAATACCAGGTGCAGAGAGGAAAGGCAGAGCTGCCTCCTTCCCCCATCTCCCTGCACCCAGCAAAGGATGCAGAGGTTGCACAGAGAAGAGCAGGTATGGGTGTCCCTATAGATCAGTGCCTGTCTGGCCACCACTTTTATCCCCTGTGTATTGGGCTTGCTCTGCGCGTGTCTCTAGGGCTCCAGACTTCAAGTGCCCCTGTAAGGGGTAAGAGTGGGATGAGATGGGTTTCCTGCTATGTAGTTTCCTATCTCACCTGTTGATGATGTTTCCTGTGAGGAGCTCGGTGCTCTGGGCGCTGAGAAACGTGTGGCATCAATCTAGGATTTCAGAGTAGTGTGAAAAATGTCAGTAGTATCTTCTAAGGTTACATTTTTAGGACTAAGATCTTCCCTGTTCTAGTACCCACATCTGCCTGGCGTGGCAATGCTGCTTTTGGCCAGCATGATGACATTCAATGCAGGCTGGAAACATTCTCTGTACTCCCATGGCTTTTCCTTCAAGGGAGGAGCTGAGAGATGCCTCAGTTTTGGAGCTGATGACCTGAGTTGTCTCTTGGTTCTCATCACTCCTTGAGTATTTTGGGCTAGAGCTTGTGGACTCGTGTAAGAAAATAAATCCTCCTGTAAGGAGGAATGAGGAAAAGTCCCTGTATCTGATCAGAGGGTTTGCCAGTAAGGGTGGGATGGGTTTGCAGCTTTGTGAATGCCTTATTCCTCACACTTCTCCTGTGATAAGGCCAGCTGTGATGGGCCACACCACGCTTTGCACAGCGTCTGAGCCTTAAACCGAGGTTTCCAGTTGGTATGCCCAAGTTTCTGACACCAAAAGCCTTGGGTGGAAATTTGCTTATGTCTGGATGGTTTGCAGCAGGCAAAACTCTTTTAAGAAGAACAGCTAATTGCATATTCATAATGGCACATACAGTACTTGAGAGAACCCCTTAATTTCTGCTGTGGTGGATCTGGAAATTCACCTCTGGCCATGCTCGGCAACATCTATCCCCAGTCTGTGAAGAGCATGAATCAAGAGGAGCTTTTTGGCCCTTTTTCTCTGAGAAAGAACCATTAAGTTCTTTGTTTTGAGCACATTATTTTTATTTATTTTTTTAAACAAAAGAGCATGATACAGTTCTGTACACCAGTTGGAAGAAACGTGATTTGTGTCATAAATACCAATATGCGTTTGACAGTATCCTATAAATTCAACATGTTTTGAAGAGCGTTAACAAGAGTTGAAGGAGCCATACTTACATTCTTCCCCTATTTTTTTTTTCCCCCCAATTAGAAGAAAAGGAAGCTAGCAAGAGTCTGTATTTGTATCCAAAACAAATATGGCTTGGGTCACGGCAAGACTTCTGCACGTCGTGCTAGACCTGGGTCTACAGCACATTCATTGATTTTTGTCTTCATGAATCACCCTAAAGCTATAAGCAACAAAAGCTGAAGCTATGTAGATGTGATTTCTAGTTCATTTGTTGTTCATTAGAAAGATTTTCTCTCTCTTATTTGCAGCACCCCTGCTGCTGCGTGTTCATTAGGAGAATGGAATGTATTCCAAATATTTCCTAGCTCTGGCAGGGCAGATGGTGGAAAGTAATTTTCCAAACTCTTCTGGAAAAGGGGGGAAGAAATAACACATCCAAATAACCCCAAGCCACCCCCTGCACTGGTATTTCTGAGTGCAGATGTGTCGTACACTTTCTGTCTCTCTGGTTGTACAGAGCTGTGTGTCGGCGTGGTGGGAAGTGTGTATGAATGGGAATGTATTGCGTTACATGTGGGATGTTAGCAAGGCTGGGATTTTTTTTCACAGGAAACTGCATTTTCAAAGAGCACACAGCAACATGCAGTACCCTAAAAGATCTGCGTGAAGGAGTGAGCAAAATCCATTTCCCTAAATCTTCTGGGCAGCCCAGTGCCTAAGGGAATCCCAGGGAAGGAGGACAGAGCCTGGGCCATAATCCAGTTTCTCTGTCCAGCCCTGTGCAGGGGCCTGAGGCAAACTGGAAGCTCCTCAGACACCTCGTCCCCTGCCCTTCACCAGCAGGGCCAGAAGGATGCCCAAGTGCTCAGACAATGGTGGAGGAAGCGGCTCTGGCTGCGTTTCCCTTCTGCTCGCCGGGGAGTCGGGGGAGCACACAAGCCAGGGCCAGATTTAGCTCTTGGATCCACATGAAACGTCTCCGTGCCGACTGCTCCCTTCCTTCGTGCTCAGCCTCTCGTCACGGGAGTGGAAGTCGCACACACACATGCACAAGGGGAACAGAAAAGCCGAGTCAATGTGCAGCAGGCAGAGCCGGGAACACAATGTGGGCGAAACAAAGAGCGGGGCTGTATTTACTGCCTTCCTGGTGGCATTCACTTCTCGTGCTGGTTTCCTCTTTTCATGAGCCTCTTGACCTGCAGATCCCTCTCCTCGGCAGACAGACCCCAAAGCCCCGTGGCTGGATCCTTATGCCTCTTCAGATCAAACCAGCAAAGTGCTTTGAACACAGACCCTGAACTGTGTGTTTGTGTCGAAGCTTTAAGCTCCTTGGTGCTGGCACCCGGGGTTCCTATTTGTTTTCCAGCTCCTGAGGACAGCAGTGGTGCTCTCTAAGTCAATACAAACAAACCAAGAGAGGCTTCAGGTGGCGCGGCAGAGCTTATCCAAGCGCCGCCATTCCCAGGGCTGTGCCGTGCTCTGGCCTGTGGAAGGTGCCTCTGGCACTGATTTGGGCTGTTGCCTCAGGCCAGCACCCCCAAAGTCTCACACACAGAAACCTGACAGAACAAGGAACCTCCTCAAAAGAAGGGCATCCGTTGCCCCATCTGTGCCACCAAGACACCCAGCTTTGGAGATAAACACTTTGACAGCTGCCATAAAACCCCATCAGATTTCCAAAGCTTGCCATTAGCGATGGATTTTCTAGCCCCCTCTTTGTCCAGGCACTCTTGTGCTGTGGAGTTTGTGGGGGCAGGTGGAGGTGCAGGGGCTTCTCACTTAATTCATTTCCCCAGCTGGACCCTCTGGGTGCAGATGTATGAACAAGTGGCTCACGCGCAGACTATTGGAAAGGCACCGAGAAAGGGGGCACCCGCCGAGCACGGGACTCCTCGGAGCCTGCGCTCAGGGAGCTCTATCCTGCGGCATCCAACCTCGCTGTAGGCTCTGCTAGGCGTCGGTACAGTAGTGTCGGGCACATTCTGCGACAGCTTTGCGGAAGCGGGGCTGTGGAACGGATGCCTCCTGTAGCTGCCGTGACCTTAAAAGCCATTGCTCCGTCACCCAGCAGAAAAAACGGGGCGAATTCCTTCCGAACAGCCGAGCGCTGCTGTCCCTCGGGAGCTGGCTTTTCCTTCTCGGCTAGCCAGAGCTTCCGCCAGCCGGGACTGTCTCGCCACGGCGTCAGCTGAGATTCAGGAATTTGTCTAAGCTACATCTAATACCTAAACCTGTACTTTCACAGCCGGACAGAGTTCTGAACTCCTCTCCGTCAGCTACGGGCAGCAGCCTTCAGAGATGAGCAGTGGCTGTAATTGATTCATCAAGACTCCTGTTAATTTGTTTTTGCTCAATTGTTGCAATCTATTTGATTCCTAATTATTTTGCTCTGGAGTCAAGCTTCCTTTAGGTAATTTACAGTGGAGCCTACGTATGTGTAAAAAATTACATCACAATCGTGTTTTTAATTAAAATGCATATGATAATACCAAAAGGGGAGGAAGGGAGGAAACCCAGATTAAGTTTTTAATTGTTTTAATAGTGAGATTTGTTTTAGTGAGAATGGGGCATATTGGTTTCCTTGGAAACACTGGCGATGTATTAGCTGTATAAAATCTAGCATAAAATCTAGCATAAAAGATTTTGGAAAGTGCAGCCTTTAGGTTTTAACTGATACTATAACTCTTTTCATTTGGAAAATCAGATTCACATGTGGTCCCTGGAGTCCCAGAAAGGTGTCTTTTTTTGTGTGTTTTCTCTTAAGCCTTAGAATTAATAATTTCAGATTATCAGAATCATTAGAAATCTAAAACTGCAATAACAACAGAAAAACCCTTCAACAGTTCAATATCCCTGATTCATACGATTTAATTAGATGTGCCTGTAAGTTCTCTTTGTGCCAGCAGCGCGAGGCTCCATGTGATTTGACAAAGAAGTAGAAAAATTGGGCTTTTTAAATGTTCCAGTAAATCCAGAGATTATCGGGAATGGAGCAGCAGGTGATGTTTTATATACATCGGTGTCCCTGCCCGTGGTGGAGGGGTTGGAACTAGATGATCTTTATGGTCCCTTCCAAGCCAAACCATTCTATGTTTCTACATGCGGCCCATATTCGCTTGTTTATTGTACGTAACACTGATGCCTGCACACACAATATCCAATGCACTCTAGCCAGCTTCAAGTTCAGAAAATCGCTGTAGATGCTGCTAATGATCAGGTCCCACATGAAATCTTCGATGCCTGTTTTTGTGGGTGTATGTCTTTGGAAACGGGGGGCCCTCGAGAGCCTCATCCCCAGAGACAGCACCGTCGGGTTGGGGGCTACAACACTCCAAGGTGGTCAAATGTACATTTTAAGGTTGTTCTCATCTGAAGTTAAAACATCTTATTTCTTTTTGTAAGTCAGGCTCTCAAATTATCAAATTTGTCTTTCGTGTTAGAAAATAAAGCCTTAGGAGGGAGGATTCGGCGCTCTGCAGTCGAGTGGGATTGAAACAACCATTTTAATATCTGTGATTCACCTCTGAGCCCAAACTGTGATGATATAGTGCATCTGGGGATCAAATGCTGCAAAAAAATCTCTCTTTTAAACAAAAGGGAGGGGAAAAAGACTGCAGATAAAGTACCAGATGTAGCATTTTGGACCATCAGAGAATGGATGGCTTGATTTTAGCGTGTAAGACTAATCACTCAGTTGAAATCATTTCAGCAGCTGAGTAAATAGACTTACGGAAAAGGCATTTATGGGAGCGTTTGTGTTCCAGGATCCTCCCTCTTTCCTAGCCCTCCTGTTTGTTTGTTTTCCTGTCTCTTTGGTGTCGAAGCTTCCCAGTTAACAGGTGGACCATCAGAGAATGGATGGCTTGATTTTAGCGTGTAAGACTAATCACTCAGTTGAAATCATTTCAGCAGCTGAGTAAATAGACTTACGGAAAAGGCATTTATGGGAGCGTTTGTGTTCCAGGATCCTCCCTCTTTCCTAGCCCTCCTGTTTGTTTGTTTTCCTGTCTCTTTGGTGTCGAAGCTTCCCAGTTAACAGGTTTATTAGGTGGCGACGAGGATGTCAAATGTGCAGCTAGGCGATCCACATGGCCCCTCCGCTGCCCTGCAGCCGTCGGGCCGAGCAAATGGGGAGTGCAAGTTCAACCGCCCGTCCTGAACAATGGGCCTCTCTGCGGCACCGCGGCTGCTCAGCTGCGGGCTTGGCTCCCCGCCACCCAAAGCCACGACCGCCCCAGCACAAGCTCAGCTCGTACCACACACACACACGCATCTCCTGACTTTTGCTTCTGTTCCAGCCTAATTCCCGGCAGCAGCACCCAGCTTGCTGCCTGTGCATCACCCAACACCCA